>NC_064816.1:43330889-43466391 GCF_023721935.1 Panthera uncia
TTTCCTTTCCTTTCCTTTCCTTTCCTTTCCTTTCCTTTCCTTTCCTTTTTCTGAGTGCTCCTAGGTACCAGAAACAATTCAAGGTGCTTACCATACATTTAGTGTAATTCTTACAACAATGCTTTCAGATGGGCACTCCTATCCTCACTTGGCAAATGGAGAAACTGGAGCAAAGAAGGACAGCGTCAGTCAGCTAAGGACACCGCTAGCAGGCAGAGACCATATCCAAGCCTATGACTGGTTGAACAGTAATGCTCCCATCACCATGGTGCAGGGATCCCGGTCCACTCTCTGTCATCCCCAAACTGAGGACACATGGTACAAGCAGGAGCTCCACTTAAAACATCCTAAGCATTTCTCTATGATTGTGCAATCTCCTGAAAGTCATCTTCCCAGCTGGATACCACTTCCCTGCAGGGAAGCGGTTTCACTGTTGTGTCCCCACTGTTGGACATAAGCTAAGTTGGAGGCTGTGGTCCAACAGAAGGGGGCTGCGTTGCAAGGGAGTCATTCTCCCTGATATTCCCTAGGCTGTGGTTGGGACTGAATCACTTTATTAAACACCTATGACCATACTACTTTTTTTTTTTTTTACCTTTTAGGTATTTATACGTATTATTTTACAAAGAGGTGTTGGTCACAGTAAAATAATAAGAAGAGAGAGAGAGAGAGAGAGAGAGAGATACTCAAGGAGGCAAAACTTTTATTTTCCCAGATGCTATAGACGCTGAAAAGTTCTAGGATTAATATTGCGTTGTCTGGGTTGTAACTGAGTGCCCTGTTAAACCTAGTTTCATTGCACTTGCTCATAGCTAATGTAAAGAGCAACAGGGATGAACTAATGCTGTCACGTCGAATTCTGTCTGGCTTTATTTCCCAATCTGATGTCCTGAATAAGGGATTCTGCCTGCTTCATTTCCCCATTTCTGAAACCCACCATTCCATGCTCTTAACCATTACTCACGTACCCTAATCAGTATATTCAGTAACTCTAGAGTCATACACGGAATATAAATTTAGCAAGAGGTAGGTCAGCAGAAAAAAAAGTTACCCTCTTTACCAGTAGGCTTAACAGACAGATAAAGTTTGGGTCCTACAGAAAGCAAGAGCGGTGTTGTAAATTTTATCAGGGTCATACACTCGGTCCCATTTGTGTCTCAAATTGTGAAACACCTTGTACCCTGATATGTCAAGTGCTGATAATAGTACCGTTCACTTTTGACCAGGATTACAAAGATCTTTTCAGTTAAACTATTCCCTGATGATTCACTTCAGTTCTCACTTTGATAAACAAAGTTTTCCACTGAATTAGCAAAAATACAAAGGCAACAGATTTTATTGGATTCAATCAAAAAAAGTTATCGATGCGTGCAAGGTACTATGTGGGAAGCAAAGTCATGGTCCCTGCCTGGAGGGAGTTGGCAAATTACTAATTTCTCCTGGCCTGGCTTCTGCAGTGTCCCGATGTGCTTTAGAACGACTCCCTAACCACCAACTGAGAACAGAACTAACCCTCAGAGAACAGAGCCAAGGTCAGCTTTACCGTGAAGAAAACATAAATAGGCGGGTAAAATTAGTACAAGAAAAAGCTTTCACATACTCACCGCCAAATGGAAACTACTTGTGGATTATCTACTGTTTAATTATTAATGTGAAAACCTTGAGTACATTATATAAATAAATGAATTAAAGTTAGCATCTACTCTGATTTCACTGAAGGTAGAAAAAAGGCAACAGGTCCCAAAGACAGTATAAATCCTTTGGGTCAAAATCATAAAAAAGAAATTTTAATACTGTACAAGTTGGGAGGCCCCTGAAGGTACTGTTAATTTGAATTCTGGGGTCTCTCGCCTTGGAAATTTTCTTAAGAAAAAGGGTTTCCAGATAACTTGAATCTTTTCTCTGACTCAAGGAGAATGCCTTTCTGACCCTAAAACGGAAGCCACAGATGTTTCTTTTCAAAACACTGAAGGGCACTGCTATTTAGTTATGCAAAGATGTTTTAGAAAGAGGAAGTCACAAGGCCTGTCCTTCTAAGGAGGAGAAGCCCTCCAGACCGTCCACCTCATTCCTGGATGCTCTTCTGACATTGTCAACTGAGAGCATTCAGGAACTCCGCCCTCTGGTTTCTGGTGGCCTTGGCTTCTATCATTTCGAACATCTCAACCATCTGACCCTGAGAATAAGCCAGCAGTTGAAAATTCTGCTCTTCTGTGACCCGGGAGTGTGTGGGGTGGGGCTGGGATGGCATGGTGGCAACCCAAAGGGAAGAAAAACGTAGGCACTAAACCTGACTTCATCCCATAATCTGCCTCTAGCTGCCTTGGGAGCTTTGTCAAATGGCTTCCCTCCTGGTGCTGCAGTGCCTCTTGCTATAGAATTCTGTCATCTGTGTAGTTCATGTTAATAACTCCTAAGAGGGTCAGTTTGGTTTGGGGGCTTGCTCCACCTTAAAGTGTCCATACAAGTACTACGTTCACTGCTTCCATACTGATTTTGAGTATGACTTTAGACTCAACAATAGGTTTCAAGGGAAAAGAGCTAATGAGTAAATTGATGGGACCCTTCCAGTGAGGCAGTCCTGCTCTTGGATCATGACACCGACTGGTTCTGGGAGAAAGCAAGTAGCACCAACAGATGCCAGGTAATGTGGAGGATGCCCATGCATTAGCCTATGAAGCTGCCTGTGGCTTGCCACTAATTGCAGGGAGAAGCTGTGGCATCACCATGAAGGAGCACCCCAAACCAGGTGACTGGCTCCCAATGCAAGCAAAAGACCAAAGCAAACCTTTTAGGTGGGTGAGTTTTCCCAGGCAGCTGTCAAGGGGACTGTGGCGCTGCCTGGTTTAGGGAGAAAAAAGAGGGGGAAAAAAGACTGTGGCTTTACCTGGTTTAGTGAGCTAAAATAGGGACAGGAAATGGAGACCATATGCATGTGTGCAAATCTATGTGTTTAGGATCCTCTAAACACTGCAGTACTCTGCTAGATCGCTGCAGTACTGTTCATCTGCGTTACCCCTCATAGGACTAGACTTGAAGGAGAATAGAGAAATTATGGTTATTATTCTCTGTTTCACAGGCTTTCCGCACAGCACTCCCAAGCACCCCGGAACTGTGGTTCCTGTAAGGGGCTGCGGAGTCTGTTAACCTTCTAGCAAGTCCCATTGAAAGCTGGCTGCGCTCATCACATAAAAACAAGAAATGAGGGGGTGAAGAGGTGTAATCCTGGTTCTGTTATTTGCTACTGAGGTGACCTTGAGCAGGATGTCCTCTCCAGTATCCACTGCCTGCTTTGTAAAATGGGGATAAGGACTGAATGAGTTGGTAGAGGCAAAGTCCTTGGCCCAGTGCTAGTACATAGTAGGTGCTTCACAAATACTAGTTACAATCGTTAGACATGTTTATATGAGATCTGAAGAATCAAGATGATTTCCCTAAATCATCAAAGCAAGACTAAGACTCAAGTGCTGTCAGAATCTTCAAAATGCGGAATAATAAGCTCAGCCCTGGAGGGGAAAGGAACACACCAAATAATCGAGATACCAGAGAAATAGGCACATAAGGCATCTAGGCTTCTAACTCTCAGGGATCTAGGTTAACATGAAACTATTTACAACTCGGTCATAAGCTGGACGAGCATCACCCTTTCAGAAACCACAGCCCCACTGCCCATCTTCCTGCCTCAGTTTCCCCAGCTAGCACCATGACCTATGGGATGATAAAGCATGGCAGAAAGAATAGGGTGAGGAACCAATCATGTGGCTTGGTTCCAGGCCCTCTGTCACTGGGGGCATTTCTTTAACTTCTCTGCATCTTTTCTCACATAATCTGTAAATCCATGTGATTAGGAAAATTCTTTGTTTGTAAGAATACACAAGATAGCACACACAAGAACAGGCCTAGCAAAGTACCTGGCTCAACAATAGTCTCTCCTTCCTCTGAGCTGTTGTCCCATCTGATGGCCCCATCGTGGGGTGGGATTCATGCATGGAAGGGCAGTGTGGGCACCACTAGAGGTGGCCCTCCTTGAAAACACAGTAGAAAGTGCCTGCTCCTGACAGTTGGGGACAGAATCTAAAAGCTTCCCTCTATCCCTCCTTCAGACCACAGGGATCATCCAAGGGGGAGGTGGTTCTGCCCACCCACCCACTGAGAGCAAATGGTGGGACTGCCAGCGTTTGAAACCACAGGAGCCTGGATTGAAGGACACAGTTGACTGGACAGACTACCATGTTTACCAACTTGAAATCCCCGATTTGCAAAGAAAACCCCAAATCCCCATAAGTTCTCTCAGCCTCAGGTGAGCCCGACTGGGTTTTTCAGGTTAAGTCAACTATTTTTTTTAAATCAGTTTTGTCTGTATTAGTCTCTTCCCCATGAAAATTTTAGCATTTGCAATTTTTTTTTTTTCCACAGGCCAAGGGCCACCTAATTTGGCACCTCTGCTGTGTTTCTTCTTCCTGTTTCCCATTGCTAGTTTTCTCTTTGTTTCACCACAGTGTGAGAATTTAGAAAGTGTGTGGTGACAAAACAGAAAATAAAGGAGGAGAGAGTGCAGGAGGTGTCCAGGGCTGAGGGTGGGGCTGCAGGACTTGACCTCGGCCTTGGATCCAGGTGACCTGGGTCCATGTAGGTGTGTCCTCACATATTCACAGGCTGTTAAAGCCAAGCTGAAGGACAAAGACAACAAGAGTTGCCTGTGGGAACCTTGCTTCCATCTCAACCCAAACTCTCAAACACATCCCTGATATTCTGGCCCAACCTATTTTCAGGCTGAAGGCTGGGTCATGTGGCCTGAAGAATCATTCCCCCCCACCACTGCCCCATATTGTGACAGGAAAGCTAAGGCCAGGATTTCCTCTAACTCATCTTGTAAAAAGCGATGCCTCTGAAGGCAACAAGCGTCCTCTCAGCCTTGACCATCTTGAGGACTGTGGGAAACTTTGCTCTACTCCCGGAGGTACAAACACTACATGTCTCAAGCCTAAAGAATCTTAAAATAAAAAAAAAAAAAAAAAAAAAAGGAAGAAAAACATTTTAATTGGTACCTGGTATTGTCATGGCATAGATCCCAGCCTTCAGATAGGGCTTACATTGAGATGGGGCAAAGCCCAATCGCTGGTTTCCAGGGCAATGTCTGTGATTGGGGTTAAGACCCGTCTCTGATAAGCAGGTCTCAGAAGGACTAAGCTTTTAACAGTGACACGGCTGGGAATTAATGCAGGGTGGACTCACCTAGCAAACACTCTTTTCCACAAGTAAGGATATAGCTGAAGGGAATTTTATTTTCATTGCTTTTTTCATGCATGGCTTGTGAGCTTCATGGAGCACAGAGGAGGAGCAAGATGATGGACTGGACTGCAGGACATGGAAGGCTTCAGTAGAGCAGGGTCAGGATAGAAGAGGTTTTAGTAAACAGGAGACGGCAGAGATAAGAATCCGGAAGTTGAGAGAAAGTTTTAAAAAGGAGAAAGAAAGAGGTGTGAAAAGTGGGAAGTCAGCTCTCAAGATAAGATGGAGAGGCCAAGTGGAGGAAGAGCAGTTGATAACGAGCACTGATAAAACGAAACCGCTATGGCTATTTCCATTCGAAAACAAACAGGTTTCATGTGCTGGGAATCCTAGCACAGGAGGGCCCATCTGGGGCTTAGGTTTGGGGCACTTGCTGGCTCTACCCCCTCACCACTATCCCCTGTACCTCTTGGCCATCCAGGGACCTTGCCAACCCAAGCAAGACCCGCCGTCTGGTCTCCTCTGCCCTCCTTTTCTCAGTCAAGACTTACCTTTCCTGTGTCTCGCTATTTAAAAACCTTGGGCCATCATGGGTTAATGAGTGAATGGAATGTATTCCACTTCACTGATTGACCAATATGTCACTTCTTTGAGACAATTAGCTATTAATAGCCACTTCTGGGCTGTTTGATAATTACTGATTTATTTAATATCTCTGGCTCCCCATTTCCTTAAAAGAGATGGAGTTAATAATACCTGTGAAAGAGGTGATATTGGAGTCGGGCTGCTGAGTGAAAATGGAAGGGGAGGGCTCCAGGTGCCATACACACAAGGTAGGAGAGGAGGAAGGTTGTCTAAAGGAAACGAATGTAGCGGCAAAACTGCCTGATAGACTGCAAGCCAAGTATAATTATGGTTGCATCCCCAAGGGGTAAGGAAGAGCCATGCAACGTGTCCCAGAGGGGCCTGGACTTCCTATTATGTTTATTAATCATCTTGATGAAAATGGAAAGTCTGCACTGATTAAATTCACTAATGATCCTAAACTGAGCAGGGGAGTAAATTCTAGAAACGATGGATTTGTAAGGTGAATGGTAATATTAATCAGCTCATCTTATGAAAAGGGTGGCAGTAAATGAAATGGGATTTGCCATAGATAATGGCAGTGAGGCAT
Source organism: Panthera uncia (assembly GCF_023721935.1). NCBI lineage: Eukaryota > Metazoa > Chordata > Mammalia > Carnivora > Felidae > Panthera > Panthera uncia. The sequence goes on from NC_064816.1 coordinate 43,337,296, forward strand.
ATACCTGGGGGGGAATTATAATGAGCCTAGTTCCAAACTAGGAAGCTGTTATTTAGGAAATAATAATGGGAGGAGAGCTCTAAAGTGGAGAGTGAATAATAAATTAAAAACAAGCTCAAAATAAACTGTCATTATGGATCACAATTTCACTCTCAGCATTTTTGTGGTGGGCTGAGGGAGTGTAGAAGAACCTTGGGCGTGCAGCATAGACATCTTACAGGCCAGGAAACGGGGACGCACAGAGGTTAGGCATGAGCGACTCATTAGGGGTGGCAAAACCCAGGCACACTCCTCACCACTCTGTGCCCTGCAGCGGTGACAGGAGATCGTCACTCCTGATACACCTACGTGTAACACCACCCTCGAAGTCTGCTCAGATCACCCGGCTTGTGAGGAGTTGTCTTTTGCCATCTCTAGTTAGGGTCCTAGAGCTAGACACTGGCAGAGCCATGACTAAAACCTAAATTTCCTGATTCGTCTTTGCTTAGTCTCTAAGTTCTAAACTGCCCACCGTCAACACTGACCTGAACTACACAATTCAAACGCTCAGAAAGCAGAACTGGTGTCTTACCCTGGGTTTCTACCTTGGTTTCCACCACGTTCATTTGAAATCCTTGGACGGCATTAAAAAAAAAAATCTCAAACTCAGAAATCTCAATAATTTGGGCCCAAGTTATGTGCCCCTGGGGAATAACATACACCAGTTTTTTTAATTTGTCCAAATGCAAGTAATGAAAATTAAGCTTTGATCACAAGCTTTTGATAAAATGAATAATCTTGTTAAAAGTTTCTGGGGCTCATAAATGTTTCTTCTGTTTGTTTTGCTCTTGGTGAGCAAAGTGAATTTTCTTTGTGCAGAAGCAGCAGTGTTGAGGGGGGTCCTGTGTGTGTCGGGTCTGTTGAGCAGGTTGGGGCATCAACCTCGGGAGGAGGGTGGGGAGGGAAGACTGGCCTTGGCAGAATTAGGAAGTGGGTGCAGTTGGCCCAGTCTTGGTTCCTTTTACCTCCTTTGTTGCGCCTCTTCCCAGGAAGGCTCCTGCTGAGCCCTGTGGGGTGATTTTGGGGGCCATCCCATAAGGCTGTGCTGATTGGGTGAAATACAAGTGCAGCAGGTGCAGTTCCCCTTAACAAACTCTGCAGCTCCGCAGGGCCAGCCCCACTGAAGACTCAGAGTAACTCTGAAATTCTCAGGCCTCTCTTCATGTCTCCCAGTCTTCCGTGGAAACCTACCTGAGGCGCTCTAACCTGACTCACGTCCACAGAGCCTAATGGGTCACTGCCCAGGATTTTCCTAAAGAGCCACCCATTAGCCTAAGTGAATGAATTAAATGGAAAGTTTTACAATAGGCCTGGAAGAAAGGTCTCCTTAAGGATGCTCTTCAAATGATCATTGAATAGCCTATAGGAAGAGTGAGAGGTAACATTCACATGCTTGACCCTCCCTAACCACAAAGATAGGTCCCAGGATCTCATAATTGTGTAATTTGTTCAACACCTTGCAGCTTGCAGAATCCTGCCACGCCAAGGCATACCGCTAAGAGTTTGGGCCCTACGTTGTGTCAGCCTCAGTTTGAATCCCATATCTGCCACTCGCACATGCAAGAGTTAAACAAATTGCCTAAACTTTCCAAAACCATTTTCTCATCTACAAGTTAGTGCTGTTGATACGGTTAACGCAGGTAACTCATGTAAAGCATTTAGCAGGGTTTGGCAAACCGCCATCAATAAATGTTATCTGAGGCCATCGGCTTTTAATTTCATAGTACCCTGGGAGGCGGGTGAGGTGTATATTATCTTCTTTGTCCTGGGAACCCATGCAAAGTCAGAGAGAAGTGATTTGTCCAAGGCTATGAGGTCAGTATGTGCCAAAGCTGGGTGTTAAACCTGACCTATCTGACCAAGGTTCCAGAGTTCCTTCCGCTGTTCTACATTCTTGTAGATCTTACACAGCACTTAACCACGTATGTCCACATCCTCAGACTACATGGTTGCAGTACACACAAGAGATCTATTAGTTGTTTTTCAACTGTCCACTTCTGTCCTAAAAAGTCTATGGATACCCAGGACACCCAGGTGGTAAGAAACACAGGCTGTGAATTTTCTATCTTCAAGCTGCAAGGCCACATCTCTAGGTCATGGGATTGCCATCTGGAGCTGAGTAAGCATGGGAATGTGCCCTCACTTCCAGAGCATCCATGGAGTACTTCATTACCCTTCACAGACGCCACAGACAGATACGGTGATCTTCTTGCAGAATAAACTAGCGATTTTAGTCCTAAAGGAAAACAGCTGCAGAACACAGAAGTCCAGGCTACACCCAACCCTTCTGGTCCCCTGTGTCTGTTATGCTAAAGGCCCAGGAATGGGTCCAGATTTTGCAGGCCCTGAGTTGCTTCAATTTTGGAACTTTCTTTAAGCAAAGAAACAAAAATATGAAATCAAAATTAGCTGTGGGAAAAATGTAGAGATGGAGCTTAGATTAGTAGTTGGCAGGGGTTAGGAATAGAGACGTGCAACAGAGATTGTGTTTGTAAAGGGGCAACAGAAGGGATCCTTGCAATGGATGCATAAACCTGCAAATGGGGTAGAATTGCATAGCGCTCAATACGCAAAAGCGTGCATATAAAATTGATGAAATCCGAATAAGATCAGTGGTCATTACCAATGATAATTCTGGTTGTGATCTTGTACTGTAGTTTTGTAGGCTGCTACCCTTGGGGTAAAGTGGATGAAAGACACATGAGTTCTCTCTGTATAATATCTCGCAACTACATGTGAATCTACAATTATCTCAGAAAGCTTAATTATTTAAAAAAAAAAAAGGATAAAAGTAGAATCAGATAATCCAAAAACAAGGCGAGGGGGAGTGGTATGGAGCTTTAGCAAGGCTTATGCTAGCAAGATGCTTGAACATGTAAGCTTTGTTGACTTAATGGTAAATCTGTCTCTGGTCAAAAAGGCAGTAGACTGACAGAAGATCAGGAAGTTTAGATCGCTAAGTGAATGTGTACACTTTCCAGGATCATCTGCTTTAACCATGAGGAAGGTCACTTGCTTTAAAATAAACAGAAGATACTTACCCACGTATATAGGTTGACTCCACTCGCTCCAAAACCCCATCTGTCTGCACACAGAACTCATGGTGGCTCTCACTTGAACGGAATACTTAGAAATATCATCAATTATTGAGATGAATGCATTCGTCATCAGTTTTTCTGTCTGAATGGAGAAAAATAGCATTATAAGACTCTCTGGACACAAAATTTAAGAAATGCCAGTTACCAGAAAAGAAGGCCATACATAAGTAATCTGACTCACTTTTATGTGACCCTTTTAAAATCAACAGGACCCGCATTGCTGAGTTTATTCTAGAATGCTTCAGTAGAGATGTGTCACAGTTATCCTTCAAGGGAAAGTGATCTTGTAATCAAAATGAATAAAAAGTCATTGGTAAGTTCTGGATGATTTACCTGGGTCTGTTTAAGGTTTCCAAATTAAAAGACTGGGGTGGCCTATAGTAGAACGCATAATCCCCCTCATCTTGTCCTTCCATATTCTGTAGCCAAGTTAGTAAACAATATCCGTTGGTTTCCATCTTATTCAGCATGTATCAGCAAACTACAATGTGGGGGCCGGTATGGCCTGCTGTCTGTTTTTGTAGGGCCTGCAGGCTAAGAATGGTTTATACGTCTCTAAATGATTGAAAAATATCAAAAAGAGTATTTCATGACACACGAAACTGAAATTTCAGTGTCCGCAAATAAAGTTTTACTGGAACACACCCATGCCTATTTATGTATTATCTATGGCTGCTTTTGTTCCACAATGGTAGAGCTGAGTAACTGTTACAGAAACCATATGGCCTGCTAAGCCTAAAATATCTGGCTCTTTACCAAAAAAAAAAAAAAAACAAAAAACCAAAAAAAACTCCTGATCCCTGATGTGCAGGAAGATCTCAAACAACTGGAGCATAGGGAAAAGGAAAGAGCAGAGTCATTGAATCTAGGAAAGGCTGGGTTTGAATCCTATACCCCAAACTACCTGCTGGACAACTTCCTTGACTTCTCTGAGCCTCTGTTTTCTCATCTGTAAAGTAGGCATAACAGCACCTAAGCATGGATTATTGAATTAAATGGAATTGCCCTTGTAATTCTAAGTTTAAAGATGTACTAGGTTGAATCCTATGAAAACTGCCAATATTCAACCCACTTTTGATGAGCAAAAACAGCAATATTGGTTCAATATAATAATATGTGTTTGGTATTAGTAAATGCTGGTTTGCTACAGACAACTTAGAGTTACATAGTCTGGTGTTGAAACAAGGCTATTGTCTCACAAATGAGACTGTCTCTGATATTCTCTCTCCTGGTCAGTGTTCACACCACTCAGCTAATCCTTTGGGCCCCAAACCAGAGATGTGCCCATGACACCTATATCTTACATTCTTCTGTGTGTGTTTCTCCTTTGTTCACCCTGCCTCACGACCACTGCCTGATTTATCTTGTCGTGTTTCGCTTGGACAATTGCCATAGCCATTAACCCAATGTTCCTGTCTCCACATGGCCCCTCCACCTGCATCCAGATTTCATGCTGCTACCAAAATTATTCTTTGATTTTGCAGATGTGGCCAGAGTTCTGAATGAATAAAACTCTTCAATGGCTTTCAGCACCTATGGCAATGGCTTTAAAAAGAGAAACCACTCCTTCCCCCCCCCCCCCCCCCCAAAATTCCAGTCATTCTGGGAGAAGTCACAGTGTGGAATCTAGAGTTACTATTCCAATGTTGGCTTTATGTCCAGGCCAATTCATTTACTGCCACTTGGATGAAGGAACCATGCTCTTTTAAGCCTTTGAGTTATGCCTTCTGCCTAGACCCCCTGCCACTTAGAGTGTGGTTGGCAGATTGGTGTGGGTCAGGAGCTGTTTATTACTGATCCTCAGTGAGGTAAACACAGGAATAGAGACAACAATTTAGGGGCTTTTGTAGCAATGTGACATTGCCACAGCATTCTAGCCCATGAATGGGCGTGTCTCTGGGCATATTTGATTTCCCTAGCATTTCATTTTTAAGCTATTTTCCAAAAGAAACAATTCAAAATTAAATTAGAAATCTAATTAAAAATTAGGAATTACAAATTAAAAAAAAGGTCTTTTAGCATTGGTATTTTGGGAAGCACTGGCTACAAACTACCCATCCTTCATGATTTCACTCAGTTCTTCTCAGTGGGGGCCCTAACTGGTTGCTTTGCCCACCCCGTCCTTTGGACCCGTATTGGCCCTTCCTCTGAGGTGGTGAGTGTGTCCATTAGACTAGGCCCCTTGATGGCAGAGACAGTATCTTATCTTTTTAACTCCCGCCCAGAAACCAGTGGGTAAATATTTGTTGAATCAGATTGGATGGAATTGAATTTGCTTTGCCTACTGTCACTGAGACATGAGTTGTAATCCCAACTTCCCTACAGCTTTGCCAGCTCGGTGACTTTGGGCAAGTGGCTTAATCTCTCTCTGCCTCACTTTCCTGTGTAATGGGGATGATAATTACTTAATGCAGTTCCTGGGAGGAGGGAATAAATTAGCATAATAAAGGTTGACACATAGTTGATGTTTCATAAATGCTGGCTTTCCTCTCAGTTCTTGTCTCTTGAACTCTTTGTCCATTAGTGCTTATGAGTATATCTCAGTTGTGGTGAGATACATAAAACGGAAAATTTATCATCTTAACTATGTGTACAGCTCGGGAGTGATGAGCACATTCGCACTGCTGTGCACCCGCTCTCTGGCACGCTTTCATCCTGCAACACCGAAACTCTACTTGTTAAACAACAGCTCCCCCGTGGCTCCTCCTCCCAGTTCCTGGAAACCATCATTCTACTCTCTGTCTCTCTGGGTTTGACTACTCTTGGTATCTCATACAAGTGCAGTCCCACAGTATTTGTCTTTTGGTGGCTGGTTTATTTCACTTAACGTAGTGTCCTCAAGGTTCATCTGGGTCGTAGCGTGTGTCATGATCCCCTTCCTTGTTAAGGCAGAACAACAGAGCCCTGTATGTATACACCACAGTTGGTTTATCCATTCATCATCTATCAGTGGACAGCTGGGTTGTTTCCTCCTTTTGGCTCTTGTGAATAATGGTGCTATGAACAGGGATGTACAAATTTCTCTTTGAGACCCTACTTATAATTCTTTTGGATATAAACCAAGAAGTGGAATTGTTGCATCACACGATGATCTTCTTTTTGATTGTTTGAGAAACCTCCATACTGTTTTCCATAGTGGCTGCAACTTTTCATATTTGCACCAAAAAATAGTGTTACTGTGTTTTTATGTGATCCTTTGTGTTATTTTGAGCCAAAAGTATGTCCTTTCAAGACCAAAAGCCAGTAAAGCGTGGTTTATTTTTACAAAACTTGGGTAGACACGTTACCTTTGACCTTGTTAGTTCCAAGCTGTAACCACAGCTGTTACTGAATATAATTTTTACAGTGTTTCTAAGAGAATGCTACTATCAAATATTGGAACGATCCGAAGAATTACCTGGAAATAATTTTTCCTTGTGTTGTAAATTTTCACTTCATATTCAAAGCAGTGAATTGGAAAGGCAGAAACTGGTTTTTCCCACTGAATTGAAAGACAGGTTCCTTCAATCTCTGCTGTGACATTCACTGGAGGATTAATGCGATCTAGGTTAGAGAATAAAACGTCAGTGATCTAGGCTGATCAATCCAATCCACTCAAACTTCCCAAGGCATTTTTGAGATACAATCTTCTCAAGGATCTACCTTCAGGTTTTAATTAACTGATCTCCAAATCATAGGACCCCAGTGGCTCACAGATGACTCTCATAGTTATAGTACTGAAGAGATCCTGCCTCTAATCTTAAAGGATTCCTATTCCAAATCACATTGAAGGGTTGAGTCCCTTTCCGCTTCAGCTCATTCCAAGACCCATCGCACCATCCCTGTTCCTCAAGCTGGACCAAACTAGGTAAACCTGACCCTAGAGAGAAACCTTGGAGCTTCCACAAAGCACTGCCTCTACTAAGCAGGTGTGTGGCTCTGGGTAAGAATCTCCTCATTCTGAGCTTCAGTTTTGTTTCATTTTGTCTCGTTTCGGTTTTGGGGGGGGGCGGGAATGGAGTGGTAAGGTTCAATTTTCTCTGCATAAAAAGAATGGGCCACATTTGTCTAACAATTGTAGAGTTCTTTCTCCTGAGTTATCACCTGATTATCTCATAGCCTTGTGATGTGGGTAGAAATTATTTTTAAGCGAGCGCTCTTGTCTCAGGCTATGTGACTTAGATCTCACAATTAATGAATCATAGGGACGATCTAAGAATGGGATGTATTGGTTCCAGAGCCTCCCGTTCCCTAGGCAGAAAAACTTTAACCAGGAATCTATTTCTTTTAGTAGTATGAGGAATTTATCTCTAATAAATGACAATCATACAGGAAAATGAATCCCTGTGGTCTGTACCAGGTTGTGCCCATTTTCATATTAGTATTGTTTCCCATGTCCTCCTCAGCATTGTTTATTACTTATTTTTAGGAAAGGGACATTTTTAGGTCATCTGAGAAATATACTGTTGAATAGAATTATATAACCTCTTGTGAGCTGGTTCTTTAAACCAAGTTATATACTTCATTTGATAGAGATATAGATAAATCATGTCCCTTTAAATAACACCTTGTCTATTTATAATTATGTATCATTACCAGGCACTGTTCTAAGCACTGTAGAGTTCTTAACACACTTAGTTCTCACAAAAATTTTGCAGGAAATAATAATTTATCCCCATTTCTTTCTGATGAGAAGACCGAGGTACAGGGCAATGACCAGCTTGTCTACGGTCACTCAGCTAGTTGGTGGTGGAGCCAGGACCTAAGCCAAGGCAGCCTGACCCCACAGCCCATGCCAGTAAATACACTACCACTGAAATATTGAGGGTTAGTAACAAGAATGCTACATGAAAGGCTCCTGATGAATTTCATTAATACAAGCATCTAGGATGAAGGAGACTACAGTATTTCTATTTTGAGAATGGAGCCAATGAAACCTTAAATAATATGCTGACATCTGAGAATCCCTATGCTGAGAGAGACATTTTAGGACCACCTGGAGGAGACAGACCAGCGTGGCAAAGGGTCCTAAGAGGAAAGCATGAGAAATTGGGGGTGGGGAGCTTGGGGAAGAGAAATCTCAGGATGAGAAAGCTTGCTGTATTTTGCTAGCTCTGAGACCATCTTGTGGGGAAAGGGATGAGAATTATTTGGAGGTACCACTCCATCACAGCACCAGAAACTTCATGAAATGAGTCAGAGCTGAAAAATGAAAGGGATACTCCCTTCAGCAGTGGGTTCACATTCCCTGGTTCAGTGATTCTCACATGGTGGAGATTCTGTCCCCCATGGGACATTTAGAAATGTTGGGAGATATTTTGTTGTCACAACTGCAGGGAGGATGTTACTGGTCCAGTAGGAAGAGACCGGGGATGCTGTTAAAAATCCTGCAAGGCACAGGACAGCTCCCACCAGACAGTTATCCATCCAAAATTATCAGTATTGCTGAGGCTGAGAAAGCTTGCCCCTGTGATTGTCAGGCAGGGGACAGATGATCACTTAGGGTTGAAAATTAGTCAAACCACGTGATCTTTATAAGCCCTTCGAAGCTGAGATTCTGCGATTTGGTTAGTCCAACACTGAGTTAAGTCTACCTTACCGATTGCATGAAGAGCAAACAGCTGATCAAAAGGCTTGATTGGAGCATGCTTGCTTGAGCCATTAGCATGCACTGCGAGTGCCTCACTCCCTCTGCTGCTGATAAAAGTCTTTGGAAACCAGCATGCAGTATTTCTGTTCAGGGTGTCTCTCCTGTACTCCTGGCATTCTTCGGTCCAGGAGCCATACCTAAATCAAAATGCTCATAAGTTTTTAAGGCTATAGGAAAGAATGCATTTACTTAAGTAAAAGTAGGTACTCACCTATAGTAGAGAAAATACTGTGTATCCTCAGGGGCATCCTTGCCAGCTAGCCAGGAGCAGTGAAGAGAAACTTGGTATGGCCATAAGGGAGTATGATTATTCACTGTGGTGTTTGTGGTACATGTTAAATTCACAACCGAGGTTCCAGGAGACCCTAGATGGTCAATAAGATGGTCAAAAATAAGAACAAAATGTTGCCATGACAGTCTTTAAATCTCGTACTTCCTCTGAAACTGTAGTGATTGGGAACGTCTTACCATGAAAAAGTAATTGTTATCACACATTGATAGAAACCTATTTGCAAAGGACCAGCTCACTGTGGGATGAAGCTAGGATTATAAAGCCTGAGTTTCTGACAATAAAAAACCTGTCAGGGCACCAGGGTGGCTCCGTTGGATAAGTGTCTGACTTCAGCTCAGGTCATGATCTCACAGCATGGGTTCAAACCCTGCGTTGGGCTCTGTGCTGATAGCTCAGAGCCTGGATCCTGCTTCCGATTCTGTGTCTCCTCTCTCTCTCTCTCTCTCTCTGTCTCTCTCTCTCTTCCCGTTTCCCATTCATATTGTCTCTCTCAAAAATAAATATTAAAAAAAATTTTTTTAAATGTTCTGTCTGGTGTGCCTGGGGGCTCAGCCGGTTAAGCCTCTAACTTTGGCTCAGGTCATGATCTTGCGGTTTGTGAATTCAGGCCCCACATTGGGCTCTGCACTGACAGCTCAGAGCCTGGAGTCTGCTTCGGATTCTGTACCTCTCTCTCTCTGCCCCCCTCCCACTTGTGTTTCTCTCTCTCTTTCTCAAAAATTAATAATAATAATAACCTTCTGGCTACTTGGGGCTAAGGGGGTGTACATGTGGGATATGCTTGTATGAAAATTTAACTACAATAGATTGTCGTTCAGACCTTGGTGCCCAGCAACCTTGGTATTATAATACCACATCTTTCCATAGCTAACTGTGACACTTTAAGCCCTACTTTTCTGGGCCTCAGTTTTTCCACCTGCAAATGAGAGAGTTGGTAGAGGAAGGTCTCCAGGGCCACTTCCATCCGAGAATCATGGGAGTCATTGTGTTGCATCATGCAGATGTCACATGAATAACGCAGATTGCTGCTTGGAAGGAAATGGGTTCTGGCAACACAGCATCATAACAACATTTCTTTGGAGATTCTGTGCCCACTTGCGTGCTGAAGGCCTCTTCAACATGCAAAGATATTAGAGAATCTTGTGATTTTCCACCATACCCATCACGTTACATTCCTTTCTGAAGATGATTTCTGAAGATCTCTGAAGATTGTTTGTCTGGAAAGCCTTGTTTTCATTTCAAACTGCATTGTCACCACATTAACTGGTGCTGTTCAGAGCACTCTGTGCTGACCCTGGTCTTGTGGTTGCTCAGAGGAGGGAAGAAGCACTTTGGGCTGAGGGTCGGGAAGGACCTCATCAAAGTGAGAGCCTTTTGACTGAATCTCAAACAACAGAAGGGGTCTCCTCCCCTTAGTTTAAGTCAATTATGTGATCATATTTATTGCTGGCAGCCAGTGTAGTTCAAGGGGGAGAAGAAGACAGGCCCCTTTTGTCTTCAGTGAAGTTAGAGAAAAGGGACATTGGCTACGGTGTATTATTACCATGTGCTGTCAGAGATGTTCGCTTGTATATATCCATATACAACAAACATACATAATTTTGTGTCTATGCCTTGTAGTAAATGTACTGTCCATGCACTAAACGACCAGATGCTCCATGCCCAAAGTACACTTTAGACTCTTCCGGCAATCTGTTTGTCTCTCACCTCTCTTCCCAGGAATTATTTGGTATGAATTCAATTTGATTCAAGGGAGAATTAACTTTTCGTTAGTGTCAACGTGTAGTGGCACGCTCAGAGAATAATTAGAATCGCAGAAATGTAATTCTGAAAACTGCATTACTGGTAGAGTCCTGTTACTTACTGAGACCTGGAAAAGCACTCTAATGTAAGACACACAAAGGTCTGTATCCTGTGTCTACTGTGGATCAGTGTCTGTACTTGGAATCATGGCCATTGTGAACTGGCTGCTATCTGGTCTAGGCCACATGTTATAATGAATAAATGGGAAGATCTTTACAATGCTGCTCTCAGTCACGGGCACAGTTCTGGAGGTGTGTGGCTTTTTCATTCAGGGATGTGACAAGACAGTGGTTGAACGATGACCTATGGGCCAGACTGGCTAAGACAAATTGTTAGGAGGAGCACTCACATACCCTGGGACTTGGTGATCCTTCTCTCTTTACTCTGTGTGTGTGTGTGTGTGTGTGTGTGTGTGTGTGTGTGTTTCCAAGGGTTTAATCACAAGTATCACTGATTCTAAGTATTAGAAACCCCAGTTTTCCACAAAAGGACAGTATACAGACAGTGGGAGCTGTCTTCTTTCTTCATGGCAGGTTGTTCAGTCTTGTGGTTTCTATGAACCATCAGCAGCTTGCTTCAATTTGGTATGAAAAGTCATAGCATTCAGAACATACACACACACACATAAACATATATATGTACTGCTTGTTCTCCTGGCTGTAATCAAGCATGAGACACTGTCCCTGCTCCCAACAGGCTCCTAGTCAGAGGTGGCAGGATATAAATCTATTTGTGAAAGATAATGTCATATGTGCCAAATGAATAACACAGCCCATGAATGGGTTCTGGGGAGAAAGCATTCTTCAGTGTATAGGATGAAAAGTATAAGGGCTTTATAGAGGAGGTACAACTTGATCTGGGCTTAGACATATGGGAAGGATTCAGGAAAATAGAAGTGAATCCAGGAAAGCAAAGCCTCCTGGCAAGAATGAGCTGTCAGGTGGGGGTCAAGGTTAGAAAACTATCTGAGAAAAACAGAGGAATCGTGTAGGGTGTGGTTGGAAAATGTCTCAGAGAGACCTGATGGGCCCTGATTTCCCTGATGACCCTGTGACCTTTGGAGCAGGGCAGTGATAAGTGTAAGCTATGTTTGCAGGGGTGCAGCAGATGGGATTGGCAGGTTATGACAATAAGAAGTGAGCACAGCCTCAGGACGATGAGGAGGAGGAAGGACACTTGGCAGGAACTGCTGACTGACTCCAGAAAAGTCACTTGTCCAACTTTCACCACACCTGCACCGTCAGGAATACAACAGGAGGCCATTAGGAGCCTGCCTTACCAGGTGGGGCTTTAAGTTCAGCAGAAACCCAGCGGCTTGGTGGGAGGGGCTGGCCGTTCCAAGGGACCGTCTGCACACTTGCTGAAAAGCCTTTATGAAGAACGGTTACACGTTTGCTTTCAGTGTTCCTGGTTTCATACTAAAAATAAACCCCACAAGTCATGATACATAAAAGGGAAAGAGCATTCAGAGAGCTATTTTAATCCAATAGGCATTTTCTTCCACTTTTTAAATGGCACATAAATGAAATGCAATTAAGTACTTTGGCTAGAAAAAAAAATTAGGCCCGTGGTTTCACAGGTATGTAAATGCTTATCCCCAAAGTCATTGAGTGATGAAAATATGCACAGCTTTTTGCACACCATTTGTACCTCTACAAGTCTGATTTTAAAAAATAAGCGCCTATTTGGGATTCTCTCTCTGCCTCTCTCCTACTTGCACTGTCTGTATCTCCCTCAAAATAAATAAACTTTATAAAAGTACAATAATATAATAATTCCTCAATGATACATGAAGACATTCGTATAAAAACAAAAAACTGTAATTGAGGCACACATTTACTACAATCATCATCTCTAGTGTCCTAGTCTCTTCCCCAGAGGTAACTTTCTAAAAGAAAATTCTCTAGAATTCTGTGTTGACTGAAAAAATAGTTACTACCAATTGCTTCTCTCTTTGTTTGATTTTACTGCGCATCTCCTAGGTATCAGGTGCCTTCACGTATGCCCTGTAGTGGGATACCCCAAAAGTGCATCTCCCAGACCTAGAGTGGTTGCCCGGATTTGAACTGGGCCTCTCTGGTTAGGCACCCGCTGCCTCCCACCTTACTCCAGCGCTCTCTTCTCTTTTTCTCTTTGCCTATTTTAAAGGGAACATAAAACCCATATCAAATTCTTTTATCTTCAAAGTGACTAAACTTTCTTTGCTTACTGAGAGAATCGTGGCAAAGTTAGAATGTTCTGTGCTGCTGTTGAATGCTAACCAACATGCATGGTACCAGATCAGAGTCTTTTCAACAGACACCCTACTCGGTTGGGCACATGCCAGAATACCCTTGAGTCAATTTCCCTCTCTCTCTCTCTCTCTCTCTCTCTCTCTTTTTGTAACTTAGAATTTCATTCAATAGGGAAAATGCAGTCAAAATGAAAATTTGCCTCTAAATAAAGACAGCTGTCAGAACAAATACTTACATCTTCTTCTTGTGGAACATTTATTCTCACATGATAGCCTAGCTCTATATTCACTGGCTCTTGATCAGGATTTGATTCCCAACGCAAAATAACTTGGGAAAGGCCAGTAACTTTGATAGTGAAGTTGGTAGGTGGGAGAAGTAAAGCTGTTGATGAAAAGGACCAACATGATATTCAATTGTATGGAAGTAGCACTTTTAAATTTTAAAAACATTTTATTGTATAGTATAGGATTTTAGGACTATTAGAATATATAAAACTCAAATAATGTTGGAAAAAGTTGCTTTAAAACTGCTTTTAACTCACTATCTTTCTAATTTTTCCCAAGTGTTTACCTATAACATATACAGGCATTTTACTGAAAAATGAATATCTCAATATTCATTATAACTATACTTTTCAAACTGAGGGCCATTTATCTATTAATTGGCTGGGGAAATTTATTAGTTTGTGGCTAGAATGTTTTCAATGACATGGAAGAAAATAGAAAATATCAGGGAGCTTGAAATACAATTACTGTTCTGTGAACCTCTTGTTTCCACTACATGAATCTACTTAAATATTTGTATATGCACTGGTTTGTGATGTACAATTAATTTATTTCTCATTATGATTCAAAGTCAAAAAAATGCGTGAGTGAAATTACACATTTATAGAAAAGAGGGCTCTTTTTTCTTTAATGAACCACTCTGTTTTCAAAAGAAAAGCTTTCCTTTAAACGACCAAATCAATGCCTGTTCATTTTAGAAATGTGGGAAAGCACAGGTGAGCAAAAAGAAAAATTGCCTAAAATCCTGCAACTGAGAATAGTGTTAACACGTGATATATTCATTACTTTTTGTCCTTGGTATACATTGATACAACTTGTTAATTCCCCCCCTCCCCCCAAAACTAGGATAACATTATACATACTATTAGGAAACAGACTTATTCATTTGCTAAATGGTTAGGATGTTTCCACTGACTTTTAATATTTAAGAGCCTTCTATAACTCCTACTTGATGCTTGCTGCATACAGCCTTGCAGGGTTCTGTCTAGATTAGCTGTCCATTATGTTACATAAAATCAAATGTTTAGTTGCATGAGCCATATTTCAACTGCTCTGTAGTCACTTGTGGTTAGTGGCTACTACATTGGACAATGTATATATAGAATGGTGTCATTATCATAGAACGTCCTCTTAGACAACACTACTTAGGGACCATGTGACAATTTTCTTCTCTTAGACTCTGTCAGTACACCATAACCATAGATCAGTAAGTTTCTGAACCACACACGGTGGAAGGTTTTTATTCTTTGGTTATGAGGACTTGTAACCATCCCCTTGTACGGAAGGCATTCCATGTGTGGTCACCAGCTCCAGCTTTATTCCATAGTGTCCCATAGTGCCTGTACACCCGCACATGGAATACGATTCCTCCTGTAGCATAATATTTGCATTCCAGTCAACTTTGCTTTCTTAAAGTATAGCATATTTAAAGAGTTTGTATTCTGATATGAATAAATATTCTCCTTTTAAAAAATCCACACAGAATGTCCTAATTGAGGATTATTTGGGAGAAAATAATGTCATCATTTTTGTGATGTATTTTTTTTTAAAGAAACGCTACTGAACTTAATAGATGTTACCTACATTTTTTATCAGAAAGTGAGTCTGCTCTCAGTATCACTGTAGCCCCCAAGAGAATCAGTAATGCAGGTGCCATGATAATCACATCCTGTAGGAAACAGAAGGATGAAGATCCAAATCACCACCTGTTACCATTTTTAAGAAAAACTGGCAGCTACCTTTTAACATAAAATGTAGTCATTTGCCCATTTGACAAACAGTACTGAACAATCTGTTATGTGCTAGAAATACAAATATGAATGAACAAATCTTGAGTTTTATCCTTAAAATGTAGATGCATAGTTGGAGGGGCAGAAGGAAATGTAAGTGATTAATTGTAGTCCAGTTAAACATTGTTGCAATAAAGGTGTGAATGGAGCACAACAGGGGCACATAGACTTCTGAACTGACTCCTGAAGAAATATCTAGAGTGACAGAGAGGGCAAAGCCAGAAGAGCAGATATTACGTGGGAGAGGTATTGAGCGAAAGACCACAGCAGATCTTTGAATAGTAAAAACTCCTGGGCACAGTTAATCAGACTGAAAACAAATACAATAACAATTTTCAATAATGAGTATTTAAATATGGGCCCAGAAGCTTAAGTCTAAAAGAATCCCAATGTGGGAAAGAAAAAAACTTTGTATCACAAACCTGCAATAAACTTCTGGTACTTTGAACTGTGGAGAGGCTGAGTTTTCTGATGAATCTACGTGGGGGCAGGGCATAAAAGGAATGAGAAAAATACTTACAGGTCTGAGGAAAAATAAAAACCCCATTTCCACCTACTTGAAATAACTGGACAATGAAAATGAGAGTAGAAATGTTCTAATAACTCAGTGCAGCAGTCTGGAAAGAGTGGGTATCATGTCAGCATCTTGTTTTACAAGTCGTCAAAGAAGAGATTTGACCCCTTATTGGGATTTATAGGTTAGAAATCTTGAGTGTTTCCTCTGAAAACATGGAAAGGCATTTTTCATATAAACTGGATTTCAAGGCATAATATCCACAGCTTTCCCCTGTTGTGCACCACCCTTACTTTGGCAAAGCACTTCTTCCTATTCTCTCATGAACCCCTTTGATTCAGTGGGTGGCCCACAAGGCTATGAGCCAATTTACAGTGAAGAAAAGGAATCTGAAAGGTTAACTAATTTGCCAGTGATCAAACAGCTAATAAATGATGGAATTTAGACCCAATCTTGGGTTTTCTAACACCAAAGCCTATGTTCTGCACTAATTTAAATGACTTCTAGTTTTCAGTTTAAAAATTTACTTAAAAAGGGACTCAATCAGAAGAGCATGACTCTTGATCTTGGGGTTGTAACTTTGAGCCTTCCACTGGGTATAGCAATTACTTAAAAATAAAATCTTAAAATATTTATTTAAATGGGTTGGTATTTTGCAAATACAATGCTGGTAGAACCACAGAATACAGTCTTTGTCTAAGTAGCAAAACAACCCCCAAACCAAAAACAAAACAAAACAAAACAAAAAAAACAAAACACTATTTTTTTTAGCTTACTATTTAACCAACTTACTACTTAACTTACTACTATCAGTCTTAACTTGGTAATGAAATTAGTAAAATATCACAGTATAAAAGATAGAGACAGTATACAAATCCTTCAATTTCTTTTTCAAATAAAAAATACTTGTGATAATAATAACTTCTTTTACTCTGATTCCATACTGGGTAGAAAAAGAATTTTTAAAATGGCAATGACCATAAAAGCAGGTATTTTAATACTTTAAAATTTTTTAACAACTAAGAATGTTAATGAGTTAAAGGGAAGCATTAGTAATTTACTGAACCTGAGAAGCAAAGATGCAAAAATAAAACCAAAAAAAAAAAAAAAAACCCTTTAACAAACAACACTGTTTGCTCTGCAACTTGAGAAGGTCATGTCTTTGAAATGTCAGCACTTCCTGAAATGATATCGTATATGCTCTAACTTTGCACTAATTGTCATTAATAGGAATTCCAGGTCAGAAAAAAAATGCAAAATTGATATTCCCTAGTGACTTTTACTGACGGGCAAAGTAAGTAATAGGTTGTAACCAAACACCTATATTTGCCCTTTGCAGTTAAATAATTGACATGATGAAACTGTTGATTATCTAAGTGGGGCAGATAATTGAATATTTTACATGACCAAGCACCTTCTCTTCGGATTTGTTGTGTACTGATTGTATAGCTGCTGAAAACAGAATTACTTTTCATATTTGATCACTCACAAATTTTTCAGTGGTTAACTTTTTTGCTATAAAACAGCCATACACTTATTTCCACATCTCATTGTGATATTTTCTGTTCAGTAAGGTGATGCTTTTGAAGGGAAATCACTTGTCATATAAACACAAGATACTCCAGTAGAAGTCTAAATATTAGTGAGAATGACAATTTTTTGTCAGCTAGACAAATTCCCCTGAAGACTGGATATTACTGGAGCTTCAGCAATTGATGTATATTTTCCACAATCCTGTGCGTTGTCTTCTGTTCCCTGAAAGCTCTTCCAGATTCTGTCCATGGCCCCTGAGTATTTCTAGTCCCATGCATAGCAATTACCCTTTGTGGAAAAACAACCCACATCTCTCTGGGCCATGTCTCTAATACAAAGATACATTGTTCGATAGATGTCAACTGGGCAACATATCATTGTACAACAATAGAGTACATCTTATCTTAAAAAATACATCAAAATGACAATATGATCAGTTACTTCTCATGGCTGCCAATTAAAATCTACAAGAATACGATCAAATTGTTAAAATAAGATTCAGACTAAGCAGAATGAAGCAAACATGGATTGCCTACCTACAATCCTCATAAATACAAGCTCAGCCTTGTAGACATATCATAGGCTACTCGTTCATGTGACATTTCATCGAGTCAATGTAAAATTCCTCGAGTGCTCTCTAAGAATCTGGCTTCTGGTAAGTGTTAGATTCTTTGAAATTTGGAAGAAAACATGAGTACAACCTGTCACACTACAGATGTTTCCAGAGAGTTGGGTCAAGTTTTGGCAATTGGCAATGGATTTCCCCAGTGTTCCTAAGAATTGGTCAAATTCTACTGAAGTTCAGACTTAAACACACTTTCCCCTCTTTTTTTCCTTTTCAACTTATTATTGTTATTTTTTTTTTTTTTTGCCTGGGACGTTTGTCTTTAACCAAAGTTGTATATGCAACCCTGTTTTTAGAGCGTTTTTGAGTCATTTGTGGTGACATTTAATTCCAGACTCACGCTCAGTGTACAGAAATTGAAGAGTAACTGAGAGGATTCATGCTCTGTTAGGCTCTTAAAAGTAGAGAGTTGACTTTGTACTTCCTCTTTTTTTTTTTTTTTCCTGTACAATGTAATCAGCAATAAAACTCATTGAGGGAGGAAGAATAAATAAATAAACCAAGGTGTAACATGCAAATGGCACCTTTAGCCCTTAGGTATATTGCATTACCTACCCCACCCCCCAATGAAAAACTGTGCAGGCTTCCTAAAAATATAATGAGTTATAAGGATCCCATATAATGCATGAATTTTTTTTTTTTTTTTTTTTGGATTTGGGTGAATTGTCTGAAGTAGTCATAAAATGTAACTCATGGGTTCAAATTGTTGCCCTATCTTTTGCCATAAACGATCTTTTGCCAAGGTAGAAATGGTGCTGCCAAAATGAGCAGACAGAAAAATAAGGAAGGAGGACTTTGCTGCTAATCTCCCAACGGTGGTTAAATGTCTGCCATCTAATCGCACGTGGTGTGATGTGTCATCCCGCATCCAGGATCCCCCCTCCCTGGGCTTACCTGCCTCTGGGGATCCTCTTGTTTCCAATGAGCGTGCTCAAGAGCAGAATTCCGGGACTAGGTCCATCCTATCCGTGCACGCAGCTGCAGCCCGAGCACCTAGCACAGTGTCAGGCACAGGGCAGATGCCGAATGTGTCTGGCCCTGTATATAAAAGAGGCAAATTAATACAGTAGCCTCACCAGGTCAAGCTCTGTAGGGTAAAACCTAGCATGCGGACAAAATAGACCACAGCAAGCAGGCTGGGCGCATGTAGCAAGGATGGTCCATTTGCGGGAGGTGTGATACGTCTGGTACCTTGCCTAAAATTTCCCTAAGCAGCATTTCAAGTACCGAAAACAAATGAGGTGATTTGATGTTCAAATCTTTATTATGTTTTGAAATGCAAGCTTTTAACCAATAGCTACATACATTTATATATTTTTTCAATACAAAGGAGGACATAACCTTTAGTACAAAATAAAAATTGTACCAGGTAATGAAATTTTTGGCATGATAATTCATTAAACTGGGTATCAAACACATTAATCAGTAATAGCTTTGAAAGCAGTCACTGTCATATGTTTATAAATGTTAGGCTCATAGGGTACTGAAGGATTTTGATTTTTCTCTCTCTGTTTATTAAATGTTTCCTTCAATCCATTTCTTCTGTGTGTGTGTGTTTGTGTGTGTGTATGTATATACATATATAGTAAGTTTGTAACTTTGAGTAAATAGTTCACAAAACCGAGTGAGGCATTTCAGCTCTTTGGATTTCAGCTATTTCATTTTTTTTGTACATTTTATATCAAGTCAAACAATCTTCAAAATCCCAGAACCCCCAGGAGAAACAAAAGGCTGGATGCCTTCAGTTAGATGCAATGTGATCTCCTTTTTGCAGCTGTTTCTTAATTTGTAGCTTTCTTAATTAACTCTGAAACATCCTCACCAAGATATTTAATTAAATCCTATACCCTGTTCTCCAAACTCATGTATTTTCTGAGAAATCTTGGCAGAGTATATATTTTCATTTTAATCCCTACAGTGTTTGCGGCAGTGGCAAAGCAACCCCCTGTAATAAGTATCAACAAAACTGTAGGTGTTTTGTTAGTATGACTCACCTTGCCATGGATTTGCCCTCCCCAGCTACTTGGCCAATATACAAGAATAGAATGCTGTACTCAGAATCAATATGACCTGCCTGATAGACATTGTATATAGCACCATTATTGGTTCTGTCTCTGCTAATAATAGTTATGAGGGGTTTTGTTTCCCCTTTTTATTTAAAAATTTGCCATATATTTATAAATTATTATTTCTCACTTTTCTTATCCCCCTCCCCCCACCCCCACGTAATGAAATTGTTAGCAGGTGGAGCACAGGGTCATCTTGGAGGGGAAAAAAAGGCATTTACTCACTTTGCGATGAATCAACCTTGGATCCCCACTTGCTGAGAAGTGCGGTGGCCATGCCATCAGACGCAGCTGCAGGGGCATTGAAAATGAATCTTATCTCTAGCTGCACTTTTTGACTTAGAGGAGGTTCTTCTTTATTGTTTCATCATCAACAGCTGTAATGGTTACAAACTCACAGGCAGTTGGCTTCACAAAGGGAGGGAGACAAGGCTCCTCTCAGTATAGATCCACGAGCATTTGTAAGAGCAATGAGGGGCCAGCCCTAAAGGAAACTCCCAAGTGAATGAAATGAAAGAACCTCTCTTGTGCAGATAGCCACTATCTGATAACGGTCTCGTCTGCGTTTTCCTTCTCCTTCCAGATGTTTGGCTCTGCTCAGGAGCTGAAATGAACATTTATTCCTAGGTGGCAAGGTAACCAGGTTTTCGGCGGGTACTCTCAAGCATTGCGTTCCTAGGATCTTTATGTGTTTCATTCAGCGAAGGTATGTATTGTGCCCTGGTCACCTACACAAGTCCAGGCACAGAATATGACAAAAAGAATGGCGCCCCAGGAACAGGTCTCGCGTCGTGCTGAGCATTAGCCCTTCCCTGCATTGCTAGCAGGTCCTGTGCCCGCAAGTACATGTGTGTGCGGGGGAGGGGGGTCGGGGGAGGGGGGTCAGGGAGCGTTTCTGGGTGTCATAAACTGTTGGCAGCTGGAGCCTGGCTTGTACAAATGACGACTATGGCAGCGTGGGCCTGCGGCAAGGCCCAGGGCCTTCTCCCTCCTGTCTTCCCCCAGTTCCCAGCAGGGCACCTCACTGTCCTCAGTATGCTTTAAGTAAACTCAGTTACTTTTTCCTTTTCTTTGTTCCATTTCTGTCCAGGAATTTTGAGGTGACTGACTAGCGACACTAATTTAAACAAAACAAAACAAAACTGTGGCCCAGGGTGTGATAAGAAAAGCACTTATTGTGTTTAGCATCTGAACCAGATACTAGTCGTTGCCTTTGTAAGGGGACCTCCAGTCTTAGCCCAAGGAGCTGAGTGGTGATGGCCCATGAAAAGCCAATGCAGGGAGAGTGGGAAATAATTTGGTGATTGCCAGGTGAGATCAATTCTGTGTGCAGGGTGGGGAACCACAGGTTCCCTGAAGGAGCCTTCCCAGGAGGCTCAGTGTTTGTGATGAGTAAGGACGGTGAGTGGGGTTCTTAAGGTGCCCGTTGTAGCAGTTGCCAAAATGAAACTGGACCAATCATTATTGGATGACCTAAAAATGTGATTTCCTCTGGGGAAAAGGAAAGTGGCAGAAGGAACAGAGCGAGATCCATTTATTTGCTAAGAATTCCCCAGAAAAGTTGAGGTGGAGTATCAGCCTCTGACCTCCTCTTTAATGTCCCACACATCTAATTTTAGGTGTAGCATACTTGTCACTATAGAAGCCCTAAGAATAGTTATTAATAATTGTGAGGGCCATGGTTTCTGGCCTCCAAGTCTGCTTTCACGTTCTGTTTCTTACATTCATTTACTCAAGAAGTATTTACTGAATGCTGCGGCTGCAGGAAGTTTTACCTCAATACCCAGGATTCGTTGTCTCGCAGATTTGCAGAATGAATAGGTGGACACAGAATAAAATGAGCAGCAGAAAGGGTGCCCGGGTGGCTCCCTCGGTTGAGCGTCTGGCTTCGGCTCAGGTCATGACCTTGTGGTTTGTGGGTTCGAGCCCTGTGTCAGGCTCTGTGCTGGCAACTCATAGTCTGGAACCGGCTTCAGATTCTGTGTCTCCCCCTGCCCCCTCTCTGCCCCTCACCTACTAGTGCTCTGTCTCTCTGTCTTTCAAAAATGAATAAATGTTAAAAAATTTAAAAAATGAGCAGCAGGCAAAAGTTTATTATAGTATAAGATCAGAAAGGAAGAATAGTATTAAAGAAAGCTCTCTTTACAGAGAGGGGGCATTTGAAAATGAATGTCTGACTATAGGCAGGGGACTTTGTTGTATAGGGTTTGGGTAGGCCCCCTTCCTTCCCGCCTTGTTCCTTCTCAGGCTCTACCCTTATTGGCTAGGTAACTCCAAATGCCTAGTCAATCCTTTTTAATTGGCTCATTTCCATTGTATGAAGGGTGGTCTATGGCCATGCTGTTACTTGTGGGTCATATGTCTTATGGTCTACTTATTTTTAGTCAGGTTTTTTGTTAAATTCCTGAGGGAAGTCTGAGGGGGAGTGGGTGGTGTCTTGTTACATTCTTAAGAGGAACCTTATGACTGAGGGAGTTTGCTTCAGATCAGATGTTCCCAGAAGAAATGTTGTAAAATATGTGTTTTTCCCCACCTGGAGACATTTAAGCCCTAGCCTCTCCCTTTCTGCCTATTGTTCCCTATCATACCGCTATGCACAGTTCCAGGAACTGTTAAGGATATAAAGAAAATTAGACCTGGCTACTACCCTGGATACCATCTTCTTGGATATATGATCCTTTATCAACTCTACCAATAATAATTTTTAAAATGAGTTCACATTTTGTCTCCATGTCCTATTTCTACTTTAGCCTGAAGGAAAGTGAGGGCTTTGTATAGTTTACTTTTTGTGGCAACAATTTTCTTCCTTAGAATAAAGTGGAAATGTCCAAAAACGATATGATGGAACATGCGTGAAGAATCCCCCAAATTGTTTTTGTTGTTTTTTTTTTAAGTGAAATCCAATCTATCTGTATTCTTTTATTCTTTTATTTTTTTAATATTTATTTATTTTTGAGTGAGAGACACAGCGTGAGCAGGGGAGGGGCAGAGAGAGAGGGAGACAAAGAATCTGAAGCAGGCTCTAGTTTCTGAGGTGTTAGCACAGAGCCCAATGCAGGGCTCGAACTCATGAACCATGACCTGAGCCCAAGTCGGAAGCCCAACCGACTGAGCCACCCATGCGCCTGTGTCTGTATTCTTTTAGAAGAGAAATAATCTGGGTTTAGCCAAATAGTATAGGTGAAAATATGAATAGGATAACAGGAGCTCAGGATTCAGTGGCTCCACCTGGGACCCCTGTTACTGAAGCCTACTGAGGGTATGTATTGCTAGGAATCCATTCCATGGAAATGAGGTGAATTGTAGACCAAGATGTATTTGAGAGAAAAAGAGTGAAATTCATTGTAGCTTTACTTGTAAAAAGTAATACAGAGATGATAGATAGCTTTCAAAGGTTGAAAGATGTAGATAATAAGTGTTTATCAATAACTCGTAACAGAGGGTACTATGGAAAAAGGTTAAAAACAAGAGGAGAGCAAGTGTACACAGATAGACGCATTTTTTTATGATCTCATGTTTTGATCAACAGACCAAACTGATAGGAGTGGTTATCTCTAAGCGGTAGGTTATTAGTTAGCTATTGCTACAGAACATCCACCCACAAACACCACAGCAGTAAACATTGATAAGCATTTGTTTCTTGCCCAAGTGTCTGACTTTTGACTAGAGCCTGGCTAAATTTGGCTGGCCTCCAGATCGTAGAGTGGGGTCATGTGCGTTCGAAGCATCTGTCCTTCACTTGGAACCAGTGGCTACCTAAGGCAGAATCCTTTTTACAGGTGATAATGAAAGTACAAGAGAGCACGACCAACTGCACAAGGCTGTTTCAAATATCTGCTAATGTCATATTCACTGACATCACAAGAGTCAGAACAGAATACATGGCCACACCCAGGGTCAAATGGACTCAGCCCGCAGTATAGTCCACCCACATGATAAGGCCGTAATAAGGGTGTGGATGCATAAAACTGCTAGCCAGCAGTGAAGAATGGGAACCAATGATGGGGTGCCTGGGTGACTCAGTTGGTTAAGCTGCCAACTCTTGATCAGGTCATGAATTAATGGTTCATGAGATTGAGCCCCACATCAGACTCTGTGCCAACAGTGGGGAGCCTGCTTGGGATTTTCTGTCTCTGTCTCTGTCTCTCTGCCCTGCCCCTGCCTGGTGCTCTCCCTTTCTCAAAATAAATAAGTAAAATTTATTAAAAAAAAAAAAAGAATTGGAACTAATGGTGTATCTACTGCAGTGGGATGAAGATATTCTTTAATTTCTTCTTATGCTCCTATATACACAAATATTTTATTCTGTATAAATGGAGGAGAATAAAGCATTAGAGACATGCAGATCAATGGAGTAAAACTGAGAGTCCAAAAATAAGCTCTCACATTTATGATTGATTGATTCTTGATGAGGATGCCAAAATAATTCAATGGAGAAAGGAACAGTTTTTTGATAAATGGTGTGTAAATATGCAAAAGAATGGTGTTCAAGCCCTACCTCATACTATTTGCAA
This sequence comes from Panthera uncia, assembly GCF_023721935.1. NCBI lineage: Eukaryota > Metazoa > Chordata > Mammalia > Carnivora > Felidae > Panthera > Panthera uncia. The sequence goes on from NC_064816.1 coordinate 43,361,717, forward strand.
AAATTAACTCCAAAGAAATCAAACACTTAAAAGTGAGAACTAAAACTATGAAATTCTTAGAAGAAAATTTAGGCATAAATCTTAATAACCTCACATTAGGCAGTGGTTCCTTAAACATGACCCAAAATCATAAGCAATGAAAGGTAGATACATTGGACTTCAGCAAAATTAAAAGTTTTTATCCTGCAAAGGACACTAAATGAAAAGACAACCCACTGAATGGAGGAAAATATTTACAAATTACATATCTGGTAAGGGACTTGTAACCAGAAAAAATACAAGGAAATCTTCTAACTCAACAATGAAAAGACAAATACCCCAATAAGACTATGGACAAAGGATTTGAGTGGATATGTCTGCAAAGCAAATGTACCAATAACCAGCATATACATGAAAAGCTGCTCAACATCATCCATCGGAAAAATGTAAACCAAAACCATAAGGAGGTACCTCTTCGCATCCACCAGGATGGTTAAAATAAAAAGGACAAATAATAGTGTTGTTGAGGATGTAGAGAAATCAGAACCCTCATAGACTATTGGTGGGAATGTAAAATGGTACATACACATTGGAAAAGTCAGTTCCTCATACGGTTGAACAGAGTTACTATATGACTCAACAATTCCACTTGTAGGTAAATACCTGAAAGAATTGAAAACTGAGATTCCAAGTTCTCAAAAATTTGTGTGTGAATATTCACAGAAGTGTTATTCATAATGGCCAAAAAGTGGAAATAACACAAATGTCTGTCAACCAGTGATGAAGAATATGTGGTATATCCATCCAATGGAATGTTATTTAAGCAATAAAAACAAAGTACTGATAGATGCTGGAACATGGCTGATCCTCGAAAACCGGAAACTAAGTGAAAGAAGCCACTTCACAAAAGACCAAATGTTATATGATTCCAATTATATGAGATGTCTAGAATAGGCAAATATATAGACATAGAAAGTAGATTAGTGATCACCTAGGCTGGGTAGGGGGAATGTGTACCAATAGGAAGTGAATGCCAATGGCCGTGGGGTTTCTTAGGGGGTAAGGAAAATGTCCATAATTGATTATGGTGATGATTGCCAACTCTTTGAATAAGCTACAAACCATTGAATTATATACTTTATATAGGTGAAGTTTACGCTCTGTGAATACATCTCAATAAAACTGTTAAAAAAAAAAGAAGAAGACGCCCTAATGAGATGTAACTAGAATCCTAGATAGGTATTAGAAGAATTCCAGCATAAAATCAATCTGTAGATTTGCCATGGAAAGCTAAAATTCACGGCATGTCTTTAGTGAGTAAAGACTCTCAGTAGCTGAAGCATCATGAAGTGTTAGTAACCTGTTCTTCTTTTTTTAAAACTATTTTTATTGCTTTTTCACTTACACTGAGATATAATTGACATAAAATGTTATATAAGTTGGTGTACAACATAACGATTTGTTGTGAGTACCTATTGCAAAGTAATTTTGCAGAGACCCATTCTTTGCTTGCAAAGCCAGATACAGGAAATCAACCAAAATGTGAAACAAATGAACCATACAATTAAGCTTACTTTATGAATGTAAATTACTATTCACTTTCAGTCAGAAGATAACCTACTTCATGCCTGGGGCTGTGGATTGCTTTATACATTTTATCATATCACAGCCCTATAAACCTATTCTACAGATGAATCAACTCGGAGAACTTAGCACAGCTCCATTGTGATGCTCCCTACAGTTACACTGACCACAATGGCAACACTTCAGTTGTTTAATTGTCATAATTATTTTAAAAGAAACAATATAACAAATAGTAAGGACTAAATATCTTACTTGGTTGAGGTGCAAAGAAGAGATTCCTCTTGAGAAATTTCCAGTTATTTTAGGTTAAGTCTGAATATGATTTCCTATGGGAAGACTTCTCTGACTCGACTCTCTTTCCCTCAAGTGTTCATTCAACAGCTAAGTCTATTTTATTTCTATACTATACTGAATATTATGTTTATATCTCTGTCTCCAACACTGGACGTGAAGACAGGTCTTAACTTGATCTTGCTTGGTTTTGTCAGAATCCATCAGAATATCCAGTTTTAAGGAAAGAAGAGGCAGTTTGTGTTGTTACAATAGGGAATTCTGTGTGATTCTACATTTGAAGGTAGAAACGCAACAAGAACATCACAAGGAAGCTGGTTTTAGACTCTTCTTGGTTCTGATCTGAGGCTGCTGATAAGTCAGAATTTTGAAGGTGATTATTCACAGTCTTTACCCTTGGGCCTCTGTTCTTTTAACTATTATTGAAGTCCCATCTTTTAAAATTAATGACCCAGTATGAAATTTCAGAACAGCTAAAATTGATTTGTCTATTTACTTACCTCTTTTAAATGTAAAATAAAATTGCATTTGTGTGTAAAATCCCCCAGCACCAATGAAAATGGCGATTCTACATTTTCTGAGAAATCTCTTTATTTGTCCTCTGGGAGATCTTAAACTTTAGTTGGCTTCTATTAAACTTTTATGAGAACAAAACGAGTGGATGACTTTTCCTTCAAAGAGGTAGTTTCTATTGTTTCAAAGAAACAACACATTGTTAAAACAGAACATGTCTTTTAAACAAATTACTCAGTGTTGCTTCCCAAAAAAAGAGGGTGGGGGTGGGGGAGGAGTTTGAGGAGATAACCAGCATCATTCCCAAATTGCATAATCTTAAAATTAGGTCAAAATTTTGTTATTTATTTATTTATTTATTTATATCCAAGTTAGTTAGCATATAGTGCAATAATGATTTCAGGAATAGAATCCAGTGGGGTTTTTATCTGACTTGTCTGAATATTGCCTCAAATATCTTCCTCAGGGGGCCTAAAATGCTATTATAAATTATTATCTTTATGTGAAGCATTATTCTCCTTTCACTGTCCTGTTTCAAAATGTAGATACTCCTTGGAGCAGCGATGTATTAAGGACACTGACACCATAGGTCCTGGAGTTGGGCGCTGGCAGGTAGGGTAGGGAGCTCTGATCTCAGGGTTATCACTCTGCTATTTAATGGTTTTTAACCTCTGCTCAGCCATGTGTTTTTAATTGAAATCAAATCCTCTGCCTAAAACCAGAAATAGGAACAAATGGAGCAAGTAGTTAGCGTATTAAGGTCGACACAGTTAATGTCCCAAGTTGACCAGCCAGTCATTTTGTTCTGGCTTTCAAGATGAACAGAGGGAAACACCTGAAGCTGAAAAGGACCAAAACCAAAACAAAACAGATTCTCCCCACGTGCCTGCAGAAGCAATGCATCCCTGTGGATCCATTTTAGACTTGTGGCCTCCAGAACTGGGAGACAATACATTTTTGTGCCAGGCCCTTCCAACCCATTTTCCATGCTGCTGTCAGAGTAGTCACGTGAAAATAGAGTAGGTTTATGAAAACCCCTACTTAAAAAACCTTTAATGTCTTTATATCATCATTAAAATGAAGTCCTAGTGTCATCCTGTGAAGGGCCCAGCCCTGCATGATCTGGTCCTGCCTGTTTCTCCAGCTTCATCATGGGCACTAGTGATTCTGAGTCAGAATGTCTGAATTGAGAATTTTGCTTGTGTTCCTCACTACCCATGTGACCTTAGACTAATTAACTTCTCCCTGCCTCTGTTCCTCAGTGGGAAGTATCTCATTGGATGTTCCTGAGGATTAATAAGTTAATACGATGCCTGGTACTGTTTAAGCATAGTATAAATTACTAGGTAATCTCATCATTACTGTGAACATTCACACATGCCATTGGCACATAGTAGACACCAAATAACATTGAATGAGTGAATGAATGAATGAATGCAGTGTGACATTCACAAGTCTTTCATACACCCTGTTACTTCTCTATGATTTGCAGACATGATTCAGTTTTATTTTTATTAAAATTTTTTTTAAATGTTTGTTTATTTTTGAGGGAGAGCGAGAGAGACAGAGTGTGAACAGGGGAGGGGCAGAGAGAGAGAGGGAGGCACAGAATCTGAAGCAGGCTCCAGGCTCTGGGCTGTCAGCACAGAGCCCCATGCAGGGCTGGAACTCATAAGCAGGGCATGACCTGAGCCACCCAGGCACCCCAGAGATGACTCCGTTTTAAAGGAACACAACCAAAACTTAGATGAACAGAGACAACCAAACATTTGGGAACCACATTTTCATTCCTAGATATATAAACTGGAATAAAAATATTTGATTCACTGTAAAGAAAAATGAAGGCCATTTACTCCTGACGGAATATTTAACCATTGTGATACATACCAACCAACATTAATGGGTTTTCAAGCCAGCATTGATAGCTAAGACCTGAAGTTTGTATATACAATAAATCTAAAATTTTATCTCATTTTCTTTACTTTTTAATAATCTGTGGCCTTTTTAAAAAGTTTATTTATTTACTTAGAGAGAGAGAGAGAGAGAGAGAATGCATGCATGAGCAGGGGAGGGACAGAAAGAGAGGGAGAGAGGATCCCAAGTAGGTTTCAGTGAGGAGCCCAGTGTGGGCCTTGAGCCCACCAAGCATGAGATCATGACCTGAGCTGAAATCAAGAGTCACATGCTTAATTGACTGACCCACCCAGGAGCCCCAGTAATCTGTTGCCTTCTAACTGAAGAATAATACTCATGGCTTTGGTGTTTCTATGGCGTAACAGAAACTTGCCCATTCCTAACAGTCCCCTGTGCTCATATTCACTTTTGGGTAGGTACTAGACAATAAGAATACTTCCCATGGGATTTTCATGTAGTAAATGTCAGTTCTGTCAGTTCCTTTGCAGGTAAAGTTATATTTCCCTTAGGAGAGATAATAGTAAACATCTTGTATGCAGGGGAGAGAATATTTGGATTGCTTTGGCTGTCCTTACCACTGTCCTGGAGTGGGGTGTTGAGGGGCATTCTTTCTACAGAGTTCTCTTCTGCTTTAGTTTAATGGCCTCAAAGTTCTTCATTCTACCTTCATATGTGAATGCTTTAAGAGTTGAACTTATTTGAATAAGCATTTCTTGGGAGGCTAAAGTATGTTTTTTTTAAACTTTCACCTTCTAGTTTTTGGCTAATATATGGAAAGAAAATAGTTTGGTCAGGTTTTTTCAGGTATAATTTACATACAGGAAAGTTTACCCTTTTTTAGTGTACTGTTCCAGTGTTTTGACAGAGACAGTCAGGCAATCACCAGCATTATCAAGATATATAACATTCCATCACTGGCCCCCAAATTCATTCATGCCACTTTGTAGTGAACCCCTCCTTCCAGCTCCAGTTCCTTGAAGCAAATACTCTTTTTTCTGCCTCTGTGGTTTTGCCATTTTCAGGATGTTACATTAATAGAATCATTATGTAGTCTCCTGAGTCTGGCTTTCTTGATTTTACATTTAGATATATTGTTGTATATATGAGGAGTTAACTCTTTTCTATTGCTAAGTGATACTTCTTTTTATGGATGTACCACAGTTTACTTATCCATTTATCTGTTGGAGGAAATATGGCTTATTTCCAAGTTTGGATGATGATCAGTAAGGTTACTAAAACCATTCACACACATTTTTTTAGTGTAAACGTATGTTTTCATTTGTCCCAGCTAACTATCAAGGAATAGGATTGCTGGATTGTATATTGAGTAGGTATAACTTTATCAGAAACTGCCAAACTGTTTTCCAAAGTGGTTGTAGCAGTTTGTATTCTCACCGATGGTGTATGAGGTCCCATCAATCCACATGTCACCAGCACTTGATATTATCAGGTTTTTGATTAAAACATTCTAATAGGTACGCAGTGACATGTCACTGTGGTTTCAATTTGCATTTCCATAATAACTGATGATGTTGACTATCTTTACATGATTGGTTGACAACCTTATAGTTTCTTCTGTTACAGTTATTCCTACGTTATAATCTATATCTCTATAATTTTAGAGATACTATTAAAATTAGAATTTATTTATAACTATTTGCTGCTACTGAATAAAAATACATGTGTTTTCAATTATTAAATGTGAATCCTAAGACCTTGCTAAATTCATTAACTCTAATAGTTATGTTGATTCCCATATAAACCATTATGTCATTTGAAAACAGTGATGCTTCTTTCCTGATTATTATATCTTTTACTCCTTTTTCATGCCTTATGTTAATGGTTATGAAGTATGGTAAAGTGTTGAAAAGAAGTCATTAACTGGGCATCTTTTTCTTGTCATCAAGGGAAAAGTAGTCAGATTTTACCATTAAGGATAACAGTAGTGGGACACTCGGGTGGCTCGGTTTATTAAGCGTGTGACTTCAGCTCAGGTCATGATCTCAGTCCTGAATTCGAGCCCCATATCTGGTTGCTGTCAGCACAGAGTCCACTTTGGATCCTCTTTCCCCCTCTCTCTGACCCTACCCGCTTGCACTCTCAAAAATAAATGAACAGTAAGTATGATAGTAGCTATACATTTTTCATAGATGCCCTTTACCAGATCAAGGATGTCTTCTAATTTCAGTTTTCTGAGAATAATCCTCGTTAATAAGTGTGGAATTTAAGTGCTTTTTCAGCATCTATTGGGATGATCATATAATTTTCTTTTTTGGTCTTTTAATATGGTAAATAACAATGATTGGGTTTCAAATGTTAAGTCCACCTTGCATTCCTGGGATAAACCAAACTTGATCAAAGTCCAATTTGCTTGATTCAGTTTTCTAATATTTCATTAAATATATGTGTTTCTAGATTCATGCGGCTATTGATGTGTAAGTTTTTTTTTGGTAATATCTATTTTAGGTTTGTTATCAGTGTCATGCTGGCCCCAAATAAGAGGAAAAGTGTTTCCCCCTCTATTTTCTGAACAAAAATTGTGCAACATTGGTGTTATTTCTTCCTTAAGTGGTTGATAAATCTGACCACTAAAACCATCTGGGCCTGGAATTATCTTTGTGGGAAGTTTGTTGAACAAACTTCAATTTCTTTCAAAGTAAAGGACTATTTAGATGTTAAATTTCATCCTGTTTCACTTTTGATGCATGCTTAAAAGAATTTGTCCATTTCATCCAGTGTCAAATGTGTTGACATAAAATTGTCCATAATCTCTTCTATTATCCTGTTAATGTCTACATTTCTATAGCGATATGCTCTTTCACATTGAATTCTCTGTATTTTTTTCTTCAGCCTAGTTAGGATATATGAATATATATATTTATTGTCATGTTAAGGAGCATAAATCAATGCTTTGCCTTTGAATGGCAACTTGGAAAACTGGTTCTGTGCTTCTCAAAATGGGATAGTTAACACCCCTGAAGAAGTCTGATCATTGGAAACCACAGAAATACCATGGCATATGAATTTTTCTACGGAAATTAAGTTATTTAAAGTGATGTTAGAAAGACTATGCTTAAGTAAAATCTGCATCATATGTTTCATTTTTAAACATAATTGGGAAATTTCTTGGAAATGTCCTTTTTGAAGGATTTGGGACTTAAACTCCCACTCCTTTGCCGCTTTATTTACTCTTCTCAGCCCTGGAAAAAAAGAGAAAATCCAAGAGAGAACCCAAGAGAGAATACAATCCAAGTTCTTCACTTTGCACCTGCAACAGCTTTCTGACTTCACATAAACCAGGTGGGAAATTAAAACATGAGCAGTCATTTCATTTGACCAGAGGGCTTACATTTAGAACAAGTGTGTCTCGAACCCTGTGCTTAGGTCCTGATGAAATGTCTCAGGCAGGAATAGTAATACTAACTGAGCATTTCCTCCTTGCTGGAGAGTAACATGACATGTAAGCCCGGCAACCTAAAACAGGTTTTATTGACAGTCTCATTTTACAAGACAGTGACACTTGTCCAAGGACACACAGGCATGCAATGCAGATGGGCGTCTGACCACCTCAGGGAAAGAGAAAGGTGTGGGGAGATGGGATTAAAGTAAGTAACAGACCCTCGCCCCTCAAGACCCCCCAGCAGCACGTCCCGGGTGAGGGCCGCCTTCCGGGGAGCAGGAAAACTGCGCGCTTCCACAGGCGGCGCCTTAAGGAGGCCGGAGGGGCAGAGAGAGAGCCCGCTGGGCCCCGCCCACACCCTGCTGCGATTCCCCATTCGCCGCCGACAGACGCACGGCGGAGACGTCACGGCGCACGCCGTCCGGAAGTGCGTGAGCTGCGATGACGACGAAGGCTGCGGCGGGGCTGGTAAGTGGGCGCGCGGGGGGCGTGCGGCAGGCGTGCGGACGCGCGCCACAGGGAGGGCTGCTGGGCGACTGCCGCGGCCGACCTTCCCCCACGCAGGGTCACCTGGGGCGACCCTGAGGTGGTGAGAGGGCTCCTCTACACCGCGGAACGGAGCCTAACGTGGAGGTCGTGCGGCCGTGTCCCTGCCACGTTCCAGTGACTGCAGGCTGATTCACCGGGCTTCCCCGGGAACTTTCCCTTCCTCGAGGCCGGGCCCCGGAGGGTCTCACTAAGCTTTTTCGGTCCGGCACCTGGTGTGGGACACGGCACATACCACTTCAGGGCCAGGGTCCTTAGCGGGTTTTTCTGATTTGAGGCGGAGTTGGATGGAGACTGTTTTTCTTCCCCACGTGGTCTGGATGAGCGGAACTCGCTCCACCTCCTGGTGGGCAACGCCGCGTTTTGAAAGCTGCTTCCCAAGGAAAGGAATGGTTCTCCAGTGGTTTCTTTCGGAGTCAGTTGGAATCCTGTTGGTCCCTCAAAGAGGCCCACTTTACATGGAAAACAGGGTGTGGGTGGGACTCAGGAGCTGGCATAATGGGAGGGAATGGTGAATGAGGAAAAAGTGGGAAGCAAAGACAAGTCTTGGGGAAACATGTATTCTCGTGTCTAGGAAATCTCCCTGGGTCATAAATCTCAGGGGCAGGTGGGGAAGTACAGTGATAAACATCAGTGATTGTCCCATGTTTTGGAGGAGGCCAAGTGTTCCTGCAAGTGTTTGAGTTACATTTTCTGCAGCCATCTGCCCTTAGCAGACCGCTCCCCTCAAGCCTTAACCGAAACCCACCTCTCCAGAGGGTATTGTAGCAGTAAAATGTGAGGACGCGAGTATAGCAGTAAGTGCTTCAGGAGTACAAAAGTGGACAGCTACAAGCATAGATCTAGTATAGGTGTCTGCCTCTCATATTGTCACTGTTTTCAGTTTTTTCATCTGAACAGGAGATGAGAGTCTCAGTTAAATAAAATTGCAGTAGATCCCTTTGTTTCCCTTGGCTTGGAGATTTCATTATTGTGCATGCATGTTTCTCTCCTAGATGTATAGTTGGTGACTTTGTCCCCAGATGCTGAGGTGCCTGAATCCCTGGCGCAGGCCACTACTGAGCTGTAGTTGGAGTAGGCTGTGCCTTTTCAAGCAGTATCTGTTTACAATGAAGTTGCAGTCTCCAGAATTCCAGTCACTGTTCACAGAAGGATTGAAGAGTCTGACAGGTGAGAGATTAGGATGCTTTCTTGCTTTGGAAGCCCATGTGAATGGAAAAGCATAGGGTTAAAGTTTTTTAGCCAACACTCGAGGGTTTTGTTTCGTTTTGTTTTTGTTTTTGTTTTGCTGTTGACCTAACGAAAGAAAAGTTTACCATGGGTAATCCAAAAGTAGCCAAAATGTAAGAGTCCAGCAGTGACTTCATTTACAAAGCACGGCTTTTCTGTATATTGTGCTAAGTACTTCACGTACATTACAAGATTTGGCTTACTAGCTTAATGTGTAGATATATTTTGTTTTGTGGATGAGGAAACAGTCTTAGGAATGTGCCAACATTTTTATAATAACTGGCGAGCTGAATTTTGAACTTGTGCAGCCTTGTTTTCAGAACCCAGCTTGTAACCACCAAGCTGCATTTCCTGCCTAGGCAGAGGAGGCAGAAGGAAATAGGAGTCCCCTCTGTTTGTGCATGTGCAAAACTTACCTGGAAGGAGCACGGGAAATGACTTTAGCTAAGTGCTTGATTACAGCAGCTTCCATTGCTTGTCACAGTTTTCTCATTCCTTATCTTGGAATATCAGCCCAGCTGTTGCCGAAGCAGCCACCCTGATGTATTTCAAAACCTGTGGTATTTTAGTGGCCCATAAGAAATTCACAAAGGTAGATGTATGTAGGAGCATGACTTATACAGTGGTTTGCAACCCTAGCTGTCTATTAGATTCACTTGGGAAGCTTTTAAGATCTACAAATGCTGGGATCCCACCCTGACCCACTAAACTGGAATCTCTGGGGAGGATGGGCATCTATAAATTTTTATAAGAGCTCCACTCTATTAATCTGATGCACAAAAGGTGGAGGAACCATGGCATTATATTCATTCCTTGTATCAGTTTATTCCCAAAGCTACTTTCTTAGTCTTGAAATTAGATGATTTAAAAAAAATTTTTTTTTTAACGTTTATTTATTCTTGAGAGAGAGAGAGAGACAGAGTATGAATGGGGGAGAAGCAGAGAGAGAGGAAGACACAGAATCCGAAGGAGGCTCCAGGCTCTGAGCTGTCAGCAGAGAGCCCATTGTGGGGCTCGAACCCATGAACCGTGAGATGATTAGAGCTGAAGTCGGATGCTTAATCAACTGAGCCACCCAGGCACCCCCCCCTTTTTTCTTTTAATTTTTTTTTTTTTAACGTTTATTTAGTTTTGAGAGACAGCAACAGACCATGAATGGGGGAGGGGCAGAGAGAGAGGGAAACACAGAATCTGAAGCGGGCTCCAGGCTCCCAGCTGTCAGCACAGAGCCTGTCACATAGATGATTTTTTAGATACACGTCAGAGGTCAGTGGTCCAGAGCTTGTTGATTCATATAGATTCTTCACGTGGTCTTGAAGTCGAGGGCCTAAAGCTGATACTTGCCTGTGGGTTTTAATTACAGTGAAAAATGCTAGAAACTCCCAGTGCAATAGAAGTATCAGTCACAACGTGTGATGTAAAGTTTTCTAGTAACCACATTAAAGGTAAAAAGAAATGGGTGAAATTAATAAATTATGTAATAAATAAATTAATAATAACATGAAAATTATTTTAGTAATCATTTTATCAACTTTACTTAAGATACTATAATTTTAATATAAAATATGTGTAAAAATTATTAAGGAGACATTTCACATCCTTCTTGTAACAAGTCTTTGAAATCTGATGGTTAGCGCATACTAACCATCTTAATTCACCACATTTCAAGTGCTCAGTTCAGTAACCACATGTGCCTGCTATTTGAGCAACACGAGTTTAGAAGCTCCAAATTTGAGTTGAATTCAAGCTTGTTCTTTCTTTATATGCCTTTCCCAGCTCCTAATCTTCCCATCTTCAATTGCAAGAGGCCTCTTGGAAGAAAGGTGCCAAATGCTTGGATGTAGGTAATTAACTGTTGGTGGCCTGTTTCAGGTCCTTCTGCATTTTTCTTTTGGAAACAAGACTCTGGATATTGATTGCTATAAGTTCTTGAACGTCTTTTATTTTAACAATTTCATTTGGCTTACTGTCACCTCAAGAGTTGAATTGTCTCCACTTTAAGAGGTGAAATCCTAAGGATTTAGAAACTAAATAGGGTGGAAAGATACAGGTAGTTTATCCACAGGGTCTTGTCCTTGAAAGACTGGCAAATGGGAGCATGGACATTTTCTAGACTTGACATTTTTAGGCTATAGTGGAAGTAGCAAGAATGGAATCTTTTAGTGCAAAGCTCAGTCAGTTAGAAAATCAAATAATTGGTTTTGTTTTTTGCTACTTTCTAAAGACCTGGGTGTCCTGGTAAATAAAATAAGATGTTCTCCATGAAAACAACACTCAAAAACACACACACTAATGATGGCTATTGTGTGGTGATACCGTGCAGTTAAATACCATATCAGTTCTCAGATCTTAATAGCTTCTTTGCCACATGTGAAATTAGTTTCCAGTATGTAAGAATTTGGGAAACTAGGATAGTAGATTTTCTGTACCCTATATAGGATTTTATTATTTGTCAGTTTATGTCATGTAATTTGTTTTTCCTGTTGCTTGAGGACAACACTGTAGAGGCATATTAGGGGCATATAAGATTTTTTTCCTTCATTCTGTACATAAGAATGAAGTTCCAAACATAGTGGTTTTTGCCTACATTACGTGGTTGGTGGACAAGCCAGAGCTTCTGTGGCCACTTGGCTATAGTCCATAAGCAATGCTGGGGATGAGTACTCAGCAGTTAGCTTTTAACTGCTTAGGTATGTGATGTCATAAAACCATCAAAGTAACATTTGGGACAGTAGGAACACCCGATCACTCTTGAAGTTTGGGAGCTTCTGTATATTGGTGGTATGTGGTCATGCCATGGGATGGTCTTACACTTCGACTCACTTTCTGTACCCCCAGCCTCCAAAACTCAGAATTCAAAACATAAAGCACAGAAGTTAAAACTTTGAAAGTTAACATAAAATTAAAATACAGACAGAAGTTTTCTGACACATGATGTCCCATGGTCTTTTGTATTGCTAGCCATAATTAAAAATCGTTTATTATCAGATGTGGCAGTTGAAGCAAATTAATAGCTTTGGAATGATGAAATTATGCATTTCTTGAGTCTCAGGCTTAAATTTACAATTAAATTCAGTTGCATTAGGTATTTCACTGAGTATGTAGTTTATAAAATTTGTTGGAATGTGGATTTCTCTAAGATTGAATACAACAGTAATTGAGGGAAAAAGGAGTGTCTAAGCCTGATAATCCCTACTCTTAGGTCCGTATAAAATCATTGGTTTCTTACAGTTTTTATGACTGTTCCACACAAGCATATACATATGCCTTTATATGCCTTTCTCAATTGTATCATAATGTTAGAATCGTGAGTTTTTTGGAGATAGTTATCTATTTCCATATGGCTAATCAAAATGATGACTAGATTATTTTCAATTCTGGATCTCTTTCTATAATGCAGTTAATTTATTAGGTGACTTTGAACTTAAAATTTTATTTTAGTGAGCCAGCATGAAAATCTTATAACAGGTTATCTTGTATTCAGGCTTGACCTTCTTCATCCTGTTAAAGTAGGTTCAAATGAAAGTAAAACTTGCTCATTTTTTGGATTTCAAAATGGTTTCTTACTGTGTTAATTTGAAGGAAGAAACCTGTAAACAATACACATTTCAACGAGGCCACTCTAGTTTTTTTTTTTTTTTTTAATTTTTTTGAATCTAGGATATCACAGTTAAGTTCTCTGGTGAGCCATGTTGGTGTAAAGATGAGTAAGATAGGTTTTCTACCCTGAGAATGAACAGGAAATTTTAGTATAATTAGTACACATAAAACTAGGTTACTGTGATAGCTTAGAAGAAATTCAGTCAACTCTGCCATCAGGAGAGGCTTTCTAAACTGAATCAAAAAAGATGAGTAAGGATAAGGATGAGATAGATCAGTGTTTTTTCCCACTCTGGGTGGTGCCCATTAGTGAACATAAAATCGATTTAGTGGTCATTACCAGCATTAAAACACAGGGAAAGAGGATACAGTAGATGAGATTGTGTGGTGTGTATTTTGTGAAACTTCATTTTAAGTACAAGTGATTGCCATGCAAAATGCCTTTCTTGGTGTGGGTTGCGCACCAAGACATTTCATGGCCAGCTGCTCAGCTAGATCAGTAAGTGGGGAAGGTATTTGGGTGAAGTGACCCGTACGAGCAGTTAGATGGAAACTACCAGGAGAGTTTGGTGAATGTAAAGTGTGATGCAGAGATTAGTGAGAGATGAGACAGAAATGGGTCAGGAGGCCCTTGTATAATGTACTGACGAAATATGGATCTTGCGCTGGGAGTAGTCAGAGGAACAGTGGCATAGCTTAATCACATTGATAATTTAGAGCCCTATGTCTGGACTGTGGAAGCTGGATTTAAGGGGGCTGGTGTAGCCCTCTTGTTCAGGAAGGAGATAAAGAGACTGTGAGCTAGGGAGAAATGAGGGTAGTGTCCAGAAATAGTATGGCAGTCCTTCACTTTTTGGGTCCTGGACCTCTATAAATCTCATGAAAACTGGAGTAACATAGTTAGGGGCCATGAACCCCATATTAAAGGAACCCTTAATAGCGACAGATAATGGGACTTGATAAATATGGAGTGAAAGAAGAACACATACTCCTGGGAAGGACTTAGCTCTGGGAGAGCTTTTAAGGTAAGGCCAGGAGGCAGAGGGTGGGAGCATTTGTTGCTTTGTAGCAGATTGTTTTAGATAGTCTGCAGAGAGTGGGGCTGGAAGGTTTAGGAAGAATAGGTAGAGGAGGAGGAGGAGCAAGACCAGATGAGGGGTAGGGATGGAGGTTAACGTATCGGGTTGTGATTAGGGATGCCACAACTCTGATGGATTTCCCTCAGTGCTAAATAGGTGAGAGTGCCCACCAGCCAGAGACCACAAGGAACACACCAGGTGCGTTGTTACTGCAGTGAGGGAGAACACCAACCAAGGAGAACCTTGGAGTATCTCAGCAAAAGGTTTTTAGAAAGAACTTCTTGTAGGATTTGTGCTTGTTTCGTGTTTTGGGGCGGGTGTTAAGAAGTGGGGCTTTGCTGTGGGTTAGGTGGTATCAGGCAGCAAGGATAAATCTGATGCGTGTCTTAATTCTTACCTAGGAGATGAGAACCCAGCACTCTGCTCTGTTAACCGATGGGTAAATAAGGAGCAGTCCCATGTATTAATTGTCATAAGGTGGTGCCTCTGACAGTGTTTGTGTCTCTTCTGTGTTCAGACATGATTACTAGTTGTCTTGTCTTAACTGATTCATCATGGTCACCGAGTGGACTTGTCTGACATGGATGTTTTCTGAGATGATGTTCAGCAGGAGAGCGCTGGGGCCCAGTTGTGGGTGCCAGGCCAGCTCGTGTCAAAACCAAGGCTTAGGGGGTCATATATGGCCATTTCCTGGATGTCATTCTCACTAGGTACCATATGATGTCCTTTAGTCATTATGTAATTATAGTAGACTTTGTCTTGTCCACTCTGGGTTTCCTCTACTGAGTTCCTTACAGTAGTTCCAGCGTTCATATGGCTTTTCTAGAACACAGGAGCAGATATAACATCATGTGCACTTTTTTTCTTGGCGGATTCTTCGTTGTAACATTATCATACCTGGTGTGGTAGACTAATGTTGTTTGACAGTTCCATAGTTTTATGCACGAACATACAGTTTCAGCATCAGTACCCAAAGAGAAATAGGTGTAAGAACACCTCACAATTCTGAAATAGAAAAAGCAGTTATTCACTTTACTTTTTGGTTGTAATTCACATCTGTATCGGTGACATTGGGGGTATTGTGGAATTCGGAATTATCTTCCAAATCTGCCAAGAAAATTTCTGCAAGTTCCCTGTTCTCACAGTTGTGACAGGCATTCTACTATAGGTAAGTCACTTCATTTCTGTGGGCCTTGTTCTCCTAATTTTTATCTGAAAAGGTTCAGTTAAATAATCTCTGCTGTTCCTAATAGATGGGAGAAACTTTGTACTTACGTAATTCTTAAATACATTGAAGTAAAAAATATTCTTTCTCCTCTCAGATTTATTTGTGAAAGAAAATCATGAATTAAGAATAGCAGGAGGAGCAGTGAGGGATTTATTAAGTGGAGTAAAGCCTCAAGATGTGGATTTTGCTACCACTGCTACCCCTGCTCAGATGAAGGAGATGTTTCAGTCTGCTGGTATTCGCATGATAAACAACAAAGGGGAAAAGCATGGGACAATTACTGCCAGGGTGAGTGAAAGGTTTGACAGCAATTGCATTGCCTCTCCTTTAATTTTTATAATTTTTATGTTTTTTTTCTAGGTTTTAAAAAAAAATCAAGTAACAAAAAACTACAAAAATATGTCAGTCTTGGGGTGCCTGGGCGGCTCAGTGGGTTAAACGTCTGGCATCCTACTCTTGGTTTCAGCTCAGGTCATGATCTTGTAATTTGTGGGTTCGAGCCCCACGTCGGGCTCTGTGTTGACGGTGCAGAGCCTGCTTGGGGTTTCTCTTTCCCTCTCTCTGCCTCTGCCCTGCTCTCTGTCTTTCTCTCTCTCTAGATAAATACACATAAAAAAAAAAAGTCATTTTCTATCTCCCTCTTAAACCCTGCATCCTCCTTTGCTGTAGCCTCCTCTGCTGTAGCTAGTTGTTATGGTACTTACCTGTTAGCCCCACGGTTCTAAAAAAGACCTTTCTATGCTGCAGTGTTCTAAAAAAGACCTTTCTCTGCTGCAGTGTTTGTCTTTGTTTCAAATTTCCCGGGTGTAAGATGTTGTCTGCTGATTTCTGCGCACAGGAGAGCAGCTCAGCTTTCTTAGCAGCAGCACAGGCACTTCTCCCTTGTCTTCTCAGTGTACATGTATCATCATTTTTGGTTGAATATATTCAATGTTTACATTTATAACTATGGTTTACTGCTGGATTGTAAAGTGTATTGTGACTACCTTTCTTGGGTGATTTTGGTTTCCCTGCAGTTAATAACATTTTTCTTTTACGTAGCTTTCTGTGTGCCACTGATTCATTCCTCTACTCTGTAAAATTCTTAGTAGAGTAAACCAGAGTAAACCCGTCAAGTTTCAGTTCCTTGTTTTGAGCCACCTCACCTGGTGCATTCTCTCCTCTCATATCTGTATGTTCTGGGCGGGCTCCTCATTCCTCATCTCGAGATTTCCCTGCACCAGATTCTGGGAATTTCCCGGCCTCTTCCTTACTAGACTGCCTTGGTCCTGAGTCCTGTGTGATATTCTTTCTTGGTTTTGCTCTCATTAAAAAAAAATTTTTTTAATGTTTATTTATGAGAGAGAGAGAGAGGGAGCGAGGGAGCGAGGGAGCGAGGGAGGGAGGGAGAGAGAGAGAGAGAGAGAGAGAGAGAGAGAGAGAGAGAGACACGGAATCCGAAGCAGGCTCCAGACTCTGAGCTGTCAGCACAGAGCCTGATGTGGGGCTCAGACTCACTAACCTTGAGATCATGACCTCAGCTGAAGTCGGACGCTTACCCGACTGAACCACCCAGGTGCTCTGATTTTTTGCTCTCATTTTAATAGTTTGAAACCTGGAAAAGTCTTACATGTCTGAAAATATTTTTATTTTACCTTCACACTGGTCTGATAGTTTTACTGGTTGTAGAATTTGAGGCTGGCAGTCATTTTCACTCAGAACTGTAAAGACTGTTTTCCACCTGCCTGTGTTGCCACTGGGAAGTCTGAGCTCATTCACATTTCTCTTCTGTTTGAGACCAGATTTTTTGCCTGCCCTGAAGCCTTTCTGATCTTTTTATCAGGTGTTTGTAGTTCCAAGATGCCGTGCTTGGTTTGTATGTGTTTTTTCATTCATTGTGTGGGGACACTTAGTGGGCCTTCTTGTATTCCTCTCCTCATTTCATCCCTTTTGTTCAGTATCTTCAGCTTTGGAAACTCCTGTGATGTTGGATATTGGATCACGGGGTCTGAGCTTCTATCTTTACCTTTGTCTCCTAATTTATATTCTCCTATCTTTGTCTTTCCATGAGATTGCCTTAGCTTGATCATCCAGGTTTTTTTGTTTTTTTACATTTATTTATTTTTGAGAGAGGCAGAGTACAAGTGGGGGAGGGGCAGAGAGAGAGAAGGAGACACAGAATCTGAAGCAGGCTCCAGACTCCCAGCTGTCAGCACAGAGCCCGATGCAGGGCTTGAACTCACAAACCATGAGATCATGACCTGAGCCGAAGTCGGACGCTTAACCAACTGAGTCATCCAAGCACCCCAAGAGGTCTTTCTTCTTTTGAAAACTTCCTTTTCTTGTTTCAGATGCAGTATCTTATTTCCTTTAGGATACCAGTTAATAGTTACTTGGATAATGTCTCTCTTTCCTCTGAGCTTTTTCTGTCTTTCCTGTTGGCTTTCTTTAACTCTGGGTTTGGTTCTTTCCTTACGTTTGTGTGATCCTCTGGTGTTTGTAAAGTGACTTGAGAGATTTACTCTAGTTTTGTGTGGGAAACATCAGCCAGTTGTGGGACCATCACTATCCATATGAGTAGGCCTATTCCTTATTCCAGAATAAATCTGGTTATTAGCATTTTGAAAAACCAAGTGGGGAAAGGGAATAAAGGTCATGTTGATTTTCTTTTTTTTTTTTTTTTTCCCCACTTAATCTTGTTTTCATTGGGGTGCTTCATTCCCACTGTATCTGGTGTCCCAAGGTGTAACCATTTTTAGGCTAGCCTTTCTAATGAGGTAATCTCTGGTTCTTTGCCTGGGTAAGGTAGGCATTCCAGGGGTCTGTTTCTTACAGTGATTTTCACATAGTCTTCATATTTCTTTTTTAAAAAAAATTTTTAATGTTTATTTTTGAGAGAGAGACAGAGCACACGTGGGGTATGTAGAGAGGTAGACAGAATCTGAAGCAGGCTCCAGACTCTGAGCTGTCAGCACACAGCCTGACGTGGGGCTCAAACCCATGAACTGCGAGATCATGACCTGAGCCGAAGTTGGACACTTAACTGGCTGAGCCACCCAGGCGCCTCAGTCTTCATATTTCAAACCTTTTACTTACCACTTGCCTTGAGAGAAAACGTGTGCCTTAAATTCTTGAGTTCTAGAGCTAACTTGTTTCTAGAAAAGAAATGAGATTGAGAGGAATGCCAGAACAGACTTCCAATGATCAGTAGTGGTTTTCAGCTCTTAATGAAGAGATTCTAAATTCCTGCATGGCATGTAAAACCCTTTGTTGTCTACCCCTCAGTGCTAACATGCTGTTTGTCAGCTATACTTTTTTGCGCAGATAATATCCCTTCTTTCTCTCCACTGTGCCTTTGGTCATCTTTTCTCTTGATTTGAAATGTTATTCTTACGTGTGCATGTGCAGATCCTACTTAGTTTTCAGGGCTCAGCTCACATGTCAGTCGTTCTTGAAGCTACTCAGCTTTTCCCAGCTGAGGTAATCTTTCTTCCCATGACATATGTAGCACTTTATTTCGACTTCATTGATTACCAGTAAGTGAGTTGCAGGATGTGTTAAGGGTTTGTGTTTTTTCCTCTTTCGATCCTTTGCTCAGTGGTATATATGTTGTAAATTGATAATCAGCTCTTTGCAAACCAGAGTTATTATAAAATATTTCAAAGTAGCCTGAATTGAAATTGGAAGAACTAGAATATACTGTTTTAAAGGCCTCCTTACTCCTCTGCCACAACATTTGTTAGAGTTGTCTTTTTTTAAACATCAGACTCCCTTTTTTTTTTTTTTTTTAAAGTTTATTTACTTATTTTTGAGAAGGGGGAGGGCAGAGAAAGAGAATCCCAAGCAGGCTCTCTGCTGTCAGTGCAGAGCTTAAATTCGGGGCTTGATTTCACAAACCGTGAGATCATGACCTGAACCAAAATCAAGAGCTGGACGCTTATCTGACTGAGGCACCCAGGTGTCCCAAACTCATCTTTTCAAATTAAGATGCATTTATTTTTTAAAAATATTCTTTGGCTCTGTCTTTGAATATTGTGGTTGTCTTTCTATTTCGAGATACATGTGCAGTAGGTGACTTTGAAAAGAAAGATGTATGTGTCAGAACTCATTTTTTTCAGTTCATCCAGTGTTCTAAAAACTAAAAAAAATTTCGTTACAGCTTCATGAAGAAAATTTTGAAATCACTACACTGCGGATTGATGTTGTCACTGATGGAAGACACGCTGAGGTAGAATTCACAACTGATTGGCAGAAAGATGCTGAACGCAGAGATCTCACTATAAATTCTATGTTTTTAGGTAATATCTGGAGATCATGTTTTAATCCATTCTGTCTGAAAGCTGCCTTTTAAAGTGAATCTGCATTCTGGAAATGTCCTCCAACCTGGGAAGTTGCATTAGTTTCATCTAAGAAACAGTGTAGCATATGGGTTACAAGATGATTCTGGAGCCAGAAGTCCCAGGTTCAAATTCTGACTCCATGACTCACTAGCTATAAAAGGAGGATGTTAATATTAGCTTCCTTTGTAAGGCTGTTGTGAGGATTAAAGAAGTTAACAGTTTTAAGTCCTTAGAACAGTGCCTGGCACATGTACACATTCAGTGTTAACTTACTAATTGCATCTAAAAATGGTTAACATTTCAGGTAAGAAAAATGCATGTCCCCCATGTCACTCTCCACTGCACATCTTTCGTGGGTTCCCACCCTAGCTCTTCTTCTTCTGGTGCCTGGATGCAGACTGATAAATGACTTCAGCAGCCTCTCTGTTGCTGTGCCTCGGCACAACATCAGATTCTTTCATGGCATTGCATTTTAGGAATCATCTTGAATCAGAGTTTCATGCAAGAGAAAACCTGTTTATCATCTCAGCTTGATTTTTGTGTGAATGAAACCAGTGAGACTCATAGTAGGTGAATTAAGTTAGTGCTTAATTGAAGCATTATTTTTTGTACTTTAAGTTTTAGGCAAGCCCTTTATGTTTAACACTTTGGATTAGAAAAGAGAGATGAAGCATCCACTTTTCATAACCTGGTTGTGGCAGCAGTAATAGTGAAAGGATGAAGTATAGGTTTCCTTGCTATCCAAAAGTATTCTGTGTCACCTTTCTTAAGTTGAAATGGTGTAAGGTGAGGAAGCAATTACTATTTCATCAAAATGAAAATCCTTTTCCAGATTTCTTTCAGGTAGTGAAAACAGCTTTTAGAGTAGGTCTTTTGTAAAGGCAGCGTGGCCTAAAGTGAACTTTCAGATAGTGGAGAAAACCTGTAATAGTATTTGCTTCATGGGATGGAGAAGGGGGTTGTAGGTGGGATCTCCTGCTAATTACATTAAAGATGATGTCTTTAGAGCACCTGCTAGGTTCTGAGTCACTTGATACACTTTATCTCATTTAACTGTCAGGAAAACTTAATGGAGGATAAAATCCATTTTATGAGGAAACAGACTGAGATGTTAAGTAACTTAGCTCAGGTCACAGACTACCATGATTGGACCTTGGGTTTCCACAGCCTACATGATTTATCAGTCCAGTTGGTGGCATGTTGTCCCTCTGTTATGTGATCACACTCCCGGTGTTCATTTCTTCTTCTTTCTTAAGATTTTTTAACATTTATTTATTTTTGAGAGACAGAGTATGAGTGGGGGAGGGGCAGAGAGAGATGGAGACAGAATCTGAAGCAGGCTCCAGGCTCTGAGCTGTCAGCACAGGGCCTGACTAGGGGCTCGAACCCATGGACTCCCAAGATCATGACCTGGGCTGAGGTCGGACACTTAACCAACTGAGCCACCCAGGACCCCCCCTCCCCCCTTTCTTTTTACCTCATTCTGACTTAGGGTAAACTGCTGCAACTACTGCAATGTATAAAATCTGTAACTAGCTTCTCCTAAGCATACCTAACTAAAAGAGAGAAGTTAATAATTCTTTTTCAGTATACTGTTTTATAAAAGTAAAAGCTGTTCTTACTGGTACTACTGTTTCACTGTTTCCTTTCTTTTTTCTTTCTTTTCTTTCTTCTTTTTTTTTTTTTTTTTTAAAGTTTATTTGTTTTGAGAGACAGTGAGGAGAATCCCAGGCAGGCTCCATCCACATAGTCAGTGCAGAGCCTCACACGGGGCTTGAACTCATAAGCTGTGAGAGCATAACTTGAGCCGACACCAAGACTCAGACACCTAAGCAACGGAGCTACCCAGGTGCCCTGTACTACTGTTTTCTACCATTTGCTGAGCCCTTGTAATGTGCCGGGCATGGTTCTGAGCACATCACAGCAATTGAATCTTCCCAGCATCCCTATGGAGCAGATACTGCTATTTAACCTATAGTAATTTGCTTAAAGTCATGCAGCTGGTAAACTGTAGAATTAGGATTCCAACCTAAGTGTCCTGGCTCTGGAGGTCACGTTCTTGACCACTACATTATTCTTAGCAACTCTGCTTTATTTCTTACTTTTATGCATTATATTTTGAAAGTGATATTCAGAGCAAAAAACAAAGTGCACACCTATCAGTGTGTATTGTCACTAATTTTTACTTTTTCTGTCCAGGTTTTTTTCAAGCCTTACTGGGTGAAGCATTCCTAGTTTTGCCATTTCTGGTTACTTTGTGTCTCACACTTTGCTCGTTTTATCCTGTGTTTTGTTTTGTTTTTTGTTTTTGCCTCCAACCTTGATTTTTCCTTTAGTGAAAAGGACTTTAGTATTTCCATGCTTACCAGGGAGAGCCGTCTCTTCATTAAGAGAAATTACATTAAGAGACCGATAGACCTCATATATTTGCTACTTCGTAAACATATTTTTTCCCATTTTCTGTTATTTCTTTGAATTTTGAGCCTTTCAAATTTCTATATATATCAAAATGCTATATAAATCAAAAGTTTGGGAAGTGTTATGCTTGAGCTTACCAGTATTGCATTTGGGATAATCAAAGAGCATTACAGTTCAAACAAATAAATTGACAAGTAGTTCTTCAGAGGTAGCGCCAGTGCCTTTATAAGGTAAAGCATCTCTCAGGATCACTGACCACCCCCCACCACCATTTGGATGATTGAATGGTACCTGTCTTTGCTGTTTTTTTCAGTCCCTAGAGTGACCAGCTGTCTGTTTGCCCGGGACAGGAGATTTTTAATTTTTAAAACTAGCAAAAGTTCAAGGATAACTGAAATGAACTGGGCACTCTACTACTTGAGGTTTTATATGCCTTATGTTAATTTTTTTTTGTTTACATATGAAAGAACATATTATAGTGGGAATTTTTTTGGTTACATTTCTTTGAATGGGTATCAGGTTCACATGGTTCAGAATTCATGAAGCTTAAAAGGCTGCAGACTTATCTCCTGATCTGATTCACCATACCCTTGCTCAGTGCAGTCAGACTTGGATTTTTGCCACGTGATAGAAATGTGAAAAAATGTTGCCTCAAAGATTTATAATTTTTTATGAGTAAGGTTGCAAAATATTCATTTTTTAAGGTTTTTAAAAATATTTCCTTAGCTTATTTCTACTGATTTCTTCTATTTATATGTGGTATTTTTATTTATTTGCAAAAGCTTTTTGTATATTATGGAAACTTGGTATTTGACTCTATTAACTTAGTATTTTTCTCAGTATGCTTTTCATTATGGTGGTTTTTGCCATGAAGGCACCTTTGATTTTTGCGTGGTTGAATTATTTCCTTAAGGCTCTGGTGTTGTGGGTGTGTGTGTATCTAATTTTAGTTTCTTGGTAAATCCCCATGCAGTGTAAAATCTGCATATTAACTTTGACTCCCCCGTCCCCATACTTAAGTATTAATAGCCTATTGATAGGAAGCTTTACTGATAACAGAAACAATCAAGTAAAACAAATTTTGTATGGTCTATGTATCATACACTGCGTTCTTACAGTAAAGCAAGGTAGAGAAAAGTGTTAAGAAAATGAGAGAAATCATTTACAGTACTGTAAAAATCTACCTCTACGTGGACCCATGTAGTTCAAACCTGTGTTCAAGGGTTAACTGTATATTTGTAAAGGTTTTCCCCATTCCAGGATCATAAATGTTTTTTCCTATGGTTTAGTTTTTCCATTTTATTTTTGCTTTTTATTTTTTCCCCCAGATTATTTTGGCTATTCTTGTTTATTCTCTCATATTTACTTGAAAATCAGCTTGTTTGGTGTCTCTACCCCAATTCATACTAGCGTATTTCTTATTTAGTTCATTCTTGGATATTATCTTTTTAGTTGGTGTTATAAATACAGCCTTTTATTCCATTATGTCTTCTATTTGATAGTGGATATGGATGAATGCTATTCATGTCTATTTTAACTTTGTAACTCTTCACTTAATTTTTACTGTTTATAATAGTTTTTAGCTGACTTTCTTGTTTTCTAGGTCTTACTTGTTAACAGTGATGATATCTCTCCCCGCTTCTTTAATGAATAGGTTTTGATGGTACCTTATTTGACTACTTCAGTGGTTTTGAAGATTTAAAAAATAAGAAAGTTAGGTTTGTTGGACATGCTAAACAGAGGATACAAGAAGATTATCTTCGAATTTTAAGATATTTCCGGTAAGAATTTTTTTAAAATAATGGTAACAGTTTTTAATACCCTGGAGCACAATTCTGAGCATGTGAAACGCACAGGTGAGTGTACAAAATGGTGACATCCCAAATGTCTGTCCCTGATAGATTTAGTAAAATGTGACTTACTGTGAGAGATTACTTAGATGCTTCGTATTTTCTTTCCCAAAGATATTTACTGCATTCTTTGATGGTTTTATATAATTCAGCTTTAAATCATTTTTCTTGTGTCCAGTGTTCTTTTTATTTTCTGCACTCATCATTCATTTCACAGATAATTGAATGCTCACCACAGGCCAACCACTGTGGTGGGTGCTTTGAACACGGAGTAACCGGTCAAAGTCTTTGCCTTCACATGGGTTACAGTTTGAGGTGGTCATGGGAAATCCCTTAGATGAACTTAGTAAGCATGAAATGCATTTGCATGGTTTTGTGGATAGAAATGATTTTTAAAATCTGGGTTCTAACCTTTTTCAAATTTTTTTAATGTTTATTTTACTTTTTATATATTTAAATCCGGGTTAATTAACATAGAGTGTAATAAGGATTTCAGAAATAGAATTTAGTGATTCATCACTTACATATAACACCCACTCCTCATCCCAGCAAGTGTTCTCCTTAATGCAACCTTGCCAGTTTAGCCCATCCCCCCATCCCTCCAGCAATCCTGTTTGTTCTGTATTTAAGTCTCTTATGGTTTGTCCCCCTCTCTGTTTTTATATTATTTTTGCTTCCCTTCCCTTATGTTCATCTGTTTTGTATATTAAATTCCACATATGAGTGAAGTCATATGATACTTGTTTTTCTCTGACTTATTTTGCTTAGCATAATACACTCTAGTTCCATCCATGTTGTAAATGGCAAGACTTCATTCTTTTTGATCACCAAGTGATACTCCATTATATATATAAACCACATCTTTATTCATCATTTGGACATTTGGGCTCTTTCCATACTTTGGCTATTGTTGATAGTGCTGCTATAAATACTGGGGTGCATGTGCCCCTTCAAACAGCACTCCTCTATTCTTTGGATAAATACCTAGTAGTGGAATTGCTGGGTCGTAGGATAGTTCTATTTTTTTTTTTTTTTAATTATTCTAAGTGGCTAGTTTATGTGTAGTAATATTTTTTACTGCTTAGGATCACATCTGGAGTATTCTGTAACAGAGCCTACATATTTTGTTAGTAAATGTTCTTTAAATTTCAGTATTTGCAGACTGTCTTTACAAATAATAGAACACAGGCTGACATCCATAGTTACTGTCATTTAATGTACATTATAAATGAATTTTAAAGATGTGTTCATACAGGTATACTTTAAGGCTTCTATTTCTGAGATTACAAGAAATACACTCCTGTGTCTGCAACTAGATGTGTCCTATTTGAAACTCTTTATTAAAAGTATTGAGGGGTACTAGGGGCTCCTGAGTGTCTCAGTCAGTTGAGCGTCCGACTTTGGCTCAGGTCATGATCCCATGGTTCATGGGTTCGAGCACCTCATCGGGCCCTGTGCTGACAGCTGAGAGGCTGGACCCTGCTTCAAATTCTGTGTCTCCCTTTCTCTCTCTCCCTCCCCCACTCACACACACTCTCTCTCAAAAAATAAGCATTAAAAATTTTTTTTAAAAAGTATTGATGGGCACAGACAGGCATACTTTGTACCCTGCTCCATTGATGGCATTCTGGTGTTGTTTTGGTGCCTTTCCAAGAATGCTATTTTATTCATCCAGTATAGGTACCAGTTCCAGGAAGTACATTTGATAGCCATTCTGAGTGGCTCAGTGATTTGCAAATCAGACTGAGCAGAGGGTTTTACTTCTTGCTAATTACAGAATGTTATTTACATTTTATTGGATCTCAGTTTTGTCATCTGGGAACAAAGAGAAGGTAGAGAGAATTGACCAGATGATTTCTAAGGCCCCTAATTCTGTTGTCTTGTAGTAGATGTATGGAATAGTACCAGTAAAATGAAAAACTAGATTTTTGCTAGTGATATGCCAACTAAAGGTAACATCGTCTGAAAATTTTGTTTTGTAGGTTTTATGGGAGAATTGTAGACAAGCCTGGTGACCACGATCCTGAGACTTTGGAAGCGATTGCAGAAAATGCAAAAGGCTTGGCTGGAATATCAGGGGAGAGAATTTGGGTGGAACTGAAAAAAATTCTTATTGGTAACCATGTAAATCACTTGATTAACCTCATCTATGATCTTGGTGTGGCTCCTTACATAGGTGAGAAGAAGTTATAAAATATTTGAGATTTTGACAAAGAGATACCTGGTTTACAATTTCATAAGAATGTTTGACTAATTCCAAAAGGAGAAAGAGAGTATTTTAAAGTAGGATAAACTGAGATCACAGGTAGGAGGACACAGCTAAAAAGACAGCACAGCACTGAAGTAGGACACAGTGGCCTCTGGTATCAGACCTGGGTTTGACTGATGCTTTGCCGCATATCAACTTTGTGATTTGGGTTAGTTCTTTAATCATTAGTTGTTGAATCTAAAAAAGGGGTGTGAAAATAGTTGCATCTATCTAAAGGAAGGGCTGAGACATTCAGTGAATTAATACATGTGAGGCACTTAAAGGGTAACATATGGAAATTAATGTTATAATGTTCAGAAAGAACAGTGGTATATGCTACCGCATACTTAAGGAAACTTGGGTGTATTTCAAATAGTTATTGAATGGTGGGTGGGGGGTGGATGTTGTGTGACAGTAGCTCGGTGAGAAGTCAGTAGTAAGTGTCACTTGTGCGTCTGACACCACCGCCTCTGCCTCTGGAAATTAATGTTTTAGGGCTCCTTACTGTAGGTCTTGGGGGGATTATAGGAAAGAATAGCAACAGTTTATCAGTGGTTTACCTGTAAGATGGGAGCATCACACTGAACCAGTGAGTTCTAGTGGCAGGACATTTAGTATACTATAGCCGTGATTGGTTGAGGAGATTAATGTGTTTTATTAAATTTATCCACTGTAAAAAATAAAAATAGGTGAAAAATTGTTTTTGTCCCTACAGGCTTACCTACTAATGCAAGTTTAGAAGAATTTAACAAAGTCAGTAAAAATGTTGAAGGTTTTTCACCAAAGCCAATGACGGTCTTGGCCTCATTATTCAAAGTACAGGATGATGTCACAAAATTGGATTTGAGGTTGAAGATTTCAAAAGAAGAGAAAAACCTTGGTATATTTGTAGTTAAAAACAGAAAAGATTTGGTTAAAGCAGCAGATAGTTCAGAACCATTGAAACCCTATCAAGACTTCATTATAGATGTAAGTATATACAGGCTTGGTCAGAACTAATTTATTAATACTAAGACCCAGTGTGTTCTGTGGATTTCATTTATTTTAAGTGAAAAATTTCACATTGGTTATTTACCTTTTAGGATAAGATGATTAGTAAGCATTCTAATGTGTGGTGAAACTAAGTGTTTGATTGTGGCACTCAGTCTAGGGAATCTGATGCAACAACCCGTGTGTGTGAACTCCTGAAGTACCAAGGAGAGCATCGTCTTCTTGAGCAAATGCAGCAATGGTGCATTCCTCCATTTCCTGTGAGTGGCCATGACATCAGAAAAGTAGGCATTTCTTCAGGAAAAGAAATTGGGGCTGTGTTGCAGCAGTTACGAGAACAGTGGAAAAAAAGCGGTTACCAAATGGAGAAAGATGAACTCCTAAGTTACATAAAGAAGAGTGAAAATTGATGAGAGCGGATATTAAATAGCAGAAAATTTTTGGTAAAACTAGTTTGTTCGTTTTTTTTTTTCCCTTCCCTCTTAGATTTAAGAGAGACTTGAATATATAGCAGAATAAAAGCCAGGGTAGAGGACCTCTTCAGATGAGTAAAGGTCTTATTTTGTGAGATCTAATTATATTTTAGGCAGTAAACTGAAGTCTACCTCCTCTTAATTTGATTTATATCACTGAACCCTGTGATTCTTTTGGAGTAGTTCCTACTGCAAATAGTATAGTTGTTTCCCCCTGTTGTAATCTGTCTAGGCTTTCTTCTTTCTTCTTTCTTTTTTTGGTATAGCGTGTTACTGATTGATCTTAAAACGTGGTAACTCGATAAAAGTGTTTCTTAATGTTTGTAATTGAAATAACTGCATTATTTTATCGTTCTGGAATCCAGGTAAGAAGTGAAACTTACAACAGTGTGTTGATAACACAGTAGTTGACAAAGTGGCCTATATAAAATAATGAAGACCAGATGTGTCCCAAGTGGCTGGCATTTGTATACCCAAAACTTGTTCTAGCAAGCTGTTTTAGTATGTAGTTGATACTTTTGTCATAATTTATGCATGCTAGGCCTGAGAAAGATTGGCTTGACAGTTACTCTTGAGCCTATTATTTTAATAAACATTCCCTTTGGAATTGGAAGAGAAATGTGTGTGGTATGTGACAGTATATATCATTACACATACACACATATTCTACATACTGACAAATTAAGGTCAGTGTTAACTTTTTAAAGATGTGGCCTACATTATAATGTCCGTGAACAGACCTGTACATATGGTCTTTTAATTTCTTTTTATTTGAGAGAAAGGGACACAGAATCCGAAGCAGGCTCCGAGCTGTCAGCACAGAGCCCGACGTGGGGCTCGAACTCCTGAGGTGTGAGAGACGCTTAACCGACTAAGCCACCCAGGTGCCCCTGCACACATGGTCTTTTAAAGTAAAAGGTTTGAGCTCTAAATGTTTTCAGT
This sequence comes from Panthera uncia, assembly GCF_023721935.1. Taxonomy (NCBI): domain Eukaryota; kingdom Metazoa; phylum Chordata; class Mammalia; order Carnivora; family Felidae; genus Panthera; species Panthera uncia. Next base: position 43,390,321 of record NC_064816.1, read on the forward strand.
AGGTAAATGGGTGCAACGTATTATTTCAACATTGTGACATTTTACTTTTGTGTAGCCAGACAGGTCAGTAATTTAAGTCCCACTTAAAAATAGTGTTATATGCTTTTTTTGTTGTTTTTTTTTAAATATCAGAAACTTTTATTTGCAAGTGTCAGTAAACAAAATAGAACATTCTGTGAGGTTACACCTTTCAGATGGCAAAAGTAAAAGCAGCGTTCCTTCTCTGTGACTGGTTTCAGTGTAGAGATGTGCTTTGCTATTGGAAATAGTTTAGTGTAAGACTGAAGAACTAGTACAGTCCTATAAACCCAATGTTCTCAGTAGTAGTAATAGCTTAGGAAAAAAAACTACAATCTTGGCATATACTCTTAAAGAACTGACAGCATTCTTGAGTTGGGTTTCATTTACTTCCTGTATATAAATAATGCAGCATGAGATTCAGTTGATGTTTTAAGTCTAGGCAGTCACAGCCATGGCATGTTTGGTAAAAGAAAATAATATATTACAACATCACAGATTTTAACAGTCTGCTTTTGGCTGGGCCTCATACATTTTCCCCCATTGGTTGAACTTTTTTCCCAGTTAATTTTGTAAAGCAGTGAAGGAATATCAAAATTACACAAATGTGAAAGGATCCAAAAAACACTTGAACATATAAGCAAAGAGGTAGGTAGCAAATCAGTCTATCTAGAACTTCATCTTAAATTATTGGCTTGTGAGTAAATATTTTACATTATTTAAACAATGAGGATGTGTAATATTGTTTGCTCTTAAAGTTTACTTACAATTTTTTTCAAGTTACATGGAACAAAATTGCTTACAAAATAGAGTCACTGTCACTTGGAGCCTTATTGAACAGGGTATGTTTTAGCATCCCTGCTCCATAGTAGTTTAGGTTCAAATTAAAGAGTAAATACATAAGTTACCGTTTTTCACTAACAAATACATAAGGAAATGAACACTTTTTTGGGGCTCAAACTGCATATTTTAACTCTTTAATATTTTCAAAATTTACAAATCAGTATGAGAGAAACTAAAGAAAATTAAAGCCTTTCTTCTTTGCCTCTTTCAAAAAGAGGAATTTCAAATATGTTTTCTGCAGGAAGCCATCACTTTCAGTGAGGTCTTCATGTCCTATCAGGGACATTCTGGCAAGCCAGAGTATAATGGTACCAAGGTACTAAAGTAGATATTCCCAATTTTAATTTAAATCTTTAAATACCATTTGGAACCTTCCATGTAATGTTGCTTTTTACTTAGGTATGCATCAAAAGCAGGAATTTCCAAAGCAGATCTGATTTTTAGAAGACCAACTTGATAAATAACTTTATCCCTAATGTATTTGTTTACAAGCAAAGTATTACTTTGTCTGGACTTATCTCATCTTCAGTGTCTGGGATTGTGGGCAACAGAGCAGATCGAGTCAAACCCCAAAACTTCTGAGGTGACATGTCTTTTTTGGTGGCTGTAAATTTCCATCCAATATGGCTTGCACAGATCCTACACTGGGCGATAGTCCAGGCGTACCTACGCAATTAAAGAAAGGTATCAGGTAAGGAAACACATTTTTGTATCCCAAGCTATCACGGTAAATCTGTTAGGAAGACAAAGCCAAATTCTGTAGTTTTGACTGTGCTCTTAAGCGGTGTAAAACTAATCTTGTTAATGTGGATTAACTCACAGGTACTTTTCCCTGGTGGTTTCATATTGCAGTCATGTTAGAAAACACCAACCAACCACCTCCATAAATACACTGGTGTCAAGTCAAAATGGGGGGTGGGATGGAGAGAGACCTGTATTTTAGAACTACTCGTCTACAGTAAGAATGATTTTGTCAGAAGAGTCAAACTGTAACTAGAAAAATCAAACCATTTCTTACGTCCCTAGGGTATATCTCTTAATTCTAGTTTTGTATCAAATAAGATTGGACAGTTCGAGTCACATGGTCCTAAGTTCAAAATGGCAAGTATAACCACTAATCCATACTCAGCTTACCTCTGACTACTTATACTTTCCTCAGCCTTAATAGTATTTTCAACAACCCTAACAAGTTTCCAGGTGGTGCTGTATCAGGCTCATACTTTGAAGGCCATTCAGCAAAACCAGGACTAAATGGTTTCTGCATCTGTTTTGTCTATTACTGCTTGGGATATTCTCTGGTTTGACACATTATGGAATATACTGGTTCAGATACAGTTTTGCTGGGTCATAAGCCAGCTGATTTTCAGAATGAGCTAAAAGGAAAATGAAAGAGGTCTGGATTAACTGTATAGCTAATTTAAGGATAACTGCAGTTGCCAACTTTCCAACTATACATTTAGTGAGACTATGCAAAAATACTGTTACTAGCCATTCTCAAAACGAACAGCATTTAAATAGAATTATTCATCTTAGTGTCTATTTTCGATTATAATTCTAACAACTCTGCTTAGAACTCTGGATTTTTCTGCCCAGTTAAGGCAGCAAAACCAAAAAAAAAAAAAAAAAGTAACCACCACCACATTACCCAGGAAACCAGCTGTGCTCTGTAGAAGGTCGACCTATCAGATTCAAGTTGCAAGCCTTATACACAGTAAGCGTCTCATGCACGTATCCATGAGGATTCACGTAAGCTGCCATCGGCCCACATAACGATAAACTACAAGAGAGAATCAGCACAGAGGATAAGTCAAAATGGGAAGAAAGAAATGTCTAATGAGGTTATAAGAGGGAACAGCTTAGAATCCCGTTATGAAAACAGGAGGTTGGCAGTCAGCCCAGTTTCAGTCTACACGTTTGTAAAATAGGGAGTTAAACTTCATCTAAAGGAGTCTTTCACAGAGGGAGTGCAGTGAAAATGTCCTTTTGGTCATCCTTGGGCTGCTGATTAATCTGTAGACAACAATTTCTCTATTGTCCTACACAATAGTGTCCTATTTGCAGTAGCAGTACGTGTTCAGAAGCATGTCCTACTTTACCTTTGGCCCTGAGTGTAAGATACTAGCCTAAAGCATTCATGTTATCCTTGTTCACTAAAAAGATACACAGATTTTCAAGCAGGAATGGGGAAGAAAGGATTGCCCCCTTATAATTGACTTGACCATGCTGATTAATACCTTACATAACTATTGCTGCTGAGTACCCAATCAGGAAGGGTATCTTAACCCCCTCCTATTTCATTTGCTGAAATGACTGTAATTTAATGGAGGGAAATATATGGAGAATGGATATATAGTCTTGACTATAATTCTGTTGTAGGAGTTGGGAAAATATATCCAGAAGTACACTAAAAATGTAATAAAGCTCTCACCTGAATATTTCATTTTTGGTTGTTATTTCTGTTTCTTGACATTGTTTACAGCAAAGAGATGTACACTAAAAAGTTTAAGGGAAAATTAGTGGGGAAAACTCACGTTTGTTTAATTATGTAATTACATAGCTCATCAAGAAACTTTAGAGAAAGTACTGATCCCTCTGAATAACGTTTTCCTCCCAATCATTAAAAACTATAGTTTTTAGAGAAAGTGACACATACTCATTTCTAAAACTAATGACTTTATAGGACAGTGACATATATATATATATATATATATATATATAACCACATATGCTCCACATACAAATCAAACTTGAAACGTTTAAAGGATGTAAAAACAATCTGTATGTGTGATCCCAAATGAAATGTCTAAATTATCCTTTAAATATTTTTAATGTAGGGATGCTTGGAGGGGGGCTCAGTCAGTTAAGCATCTGATTCTTGATTTTGGCTCAGGTCATGATCTCACTGCTTGTGAGTTCGAGCCCAGTGTCAGGCTCTGTCCTGAAAGCTCTGAGCCTGCTTCAGATTCTGTTTCCCTCTTTCTCTGCCCCTCCCCCACTCATGTTCTCTCAAAAATAAATATTAAAAAAATAAAAAATGTAAATTAAATAAAACTAGCAAACAATTAGTTTTCTAACTGCATGACTGGATCCCACAGATAATCTAGCCTAAGACACAGGTGTCATGAACATGGTGACTTACTTTATTCATAATATCTAGTTCACAGCGGAGTCGTTGGATGGCACTACCAATTTTAAGGAGCTGAATCCTTAATACATCATCGATAGGAAGACAAGCAGCTACTCTGTAAGAAAAATCTTAAAGACATGGTGGTTTTTCAAGTTTTATAAAGCAGATAATAAATAATGTCTTTTTGAAATAAACCCTCCCTATAGCATTCACAAAGAACATATTTCACATAATACTAAAATATACTAGCTATCAAGTATATACTCTTAGGAAGTTCTAAAATTAACTTCTTATAATTGGTTTTATAAATGTCTTTTAAACATGACAATCAAGCCCATGTTAATAGAATTTCCTCAAAGACTAGAAAAATGGCTACGGTAACTACCTAATAAACAGTATGTACATAAGCTATGTAAGTCCTAGAACTAGGGTCATTTTTAATGCCACCTTAAAGAACAGGGAAAGTGTTAATGCTCAAGTTTTTCGATAAGAGCTAATTACTGCAAGTTGTGCAGAATAGGAAAACTGCCTAAAATTAGAGTACTCACAGAATTTAAGAGCTTTGCTACAATTCACTAAAAGACTTTCTTTTAAACTGCTCAAGACAAATGTGTATGCTTTTCAGAATAAAACTATGAAACTAAAATTTTTGGTTTCATTACACAGAAAACAAAGTAATTTTAGTAAAACAAAAGCCACAGGAAGGAAGCAGACTTTTCGTACCTATTGGATTTGAAGGAAGAGAATCGTCTTTTAGATTTTCGTCCCATTCACGGAGCTGTTTCTTAATTCTATCCATTAAAGTTTCCTTGTTTAAAGTAAAAGCAGCCATAATAAGGTTCACAGACTTTTTACAATTTACTGCCAGATTTTCAGCTAGAGTTTCAATGTAAGTTCTCACTCTATGTACTAAAATCCAAGTCCCGGTTTCAACTCTGTTGTCTCGCGCACAGATGGTCATGGCCCCGGCTCCTCCACCCGGCACTAAGGTGGCCTTCCAGGCTTCTGTCCTGCACTGTCTTTGTAGTGGCACGTGCTCCTGACCTGCTACCTTCTAGGTGTTTTCTTACGAACTGTGTGCAGTTGGCCTCTCTTCCCCCTTTTTCTAGGAAGGCTTTCCTGACTCTGTCCACAGGGATAGCGGCCCCTATAAATTACAGGAGCACTTGCTATTTACACCTTACTTGGCACCCATTTAGTACACAAGAGTGCTTCCTGTCTTTTCACAGATGTCTGCAAAAAACACTTGTCTGTTGTGCATTTGTAATGGCCCAAAGTGCTGAAGGGCAGAGTGAACTGTAGTTTCTTGCTGTTGTGCTTGTGAGAAGTGCTCAAATTTCAGTATTTACCCTTCCTAAGATTCCAAGTCTTAGGTGAGGGGGTTCACTAGGGAAATGACTAACATTTGTTGAATGCCTACTGTGTGCCAAATACAATAACTATCACTCTCTCCATTTTAAAAATTGAATTTATTGAGATAGGTAATGGTTTGCCTCAAACCATATGGAAAATGATAGAAATCAAGCTTTTAAAAGTCTTTGTGTCTAAAACCCAGATTCTTTGAACACTTCCAGTCTGCCTCTTACTAAGTTTTGCAAGGTATGGTGATGCCTAAGTACGACAATTTGAGGAGAAAGAACACTGGTGGAGGCAGTAGACTAACTGGGGTCAGGAGACCTAAGTTCATCTACTTGTTTAGGAAAAACAACAAAACACTGTTATGGGATTCTTTAATTTTCGAAACCTACCTACCACTTAACACATTTCAAATCCTTAATAGACCCTAAAACATCTCATTACCTTATCCTGAATTTATAAGCCACTAGAAACTGGGAAAACGAAAAATTCTATAAAGGGGAAGTAAATCCAGCAGAATTTGATTCCTTCGCATTCTACTTAAATGTAAAGAAGGGCATTAGTTCTGAAAATGAGATACCGCTGAGTATGAAAGCCCATGTTTCATTCTAATGACCCTTTATTATGACAAGGCTTACCCTAGAGATAAAAAAGTACAAGGTAATACTTACAGCATCATATAAGGAATACAGCCAGCGAGGCCATGAAGTCAAATTTGCACAATGAAACTTTCTCTGAAAACAGAAAAAAAGTCACTTAAACTCTATATAGATTCTTATGGTGGAAAGAACAGTATTTGAAAACTGATTTTGGCCCTGGAAAATATGTTCTAAATTCAAAAATAGGGAAAAATTTTGTAGATAACCCTATTAACAGATGATTCATTACCTACTAAATGTGACAATCATGGTTTTACAGCTTTCAATTTGTACTGCAAGTAGAATCCTCATTCTTACTGGGATGGTTTAACATTTTAATGCTGAGGATAACTTAGTGAAGTTATGGTGAACTTGAAGAGTGACTAAACATAGTTATGTTACAGCATAACATATCACATTATATGCCTATTAATCATTTGTTCAGTATATGCAGGGAAACTAAAAATATAATCCAAATTGTCTTTGTGTAAAACTTTAAATGGCTTTAAAGTGAATTACTGTAGAGGCACATATAATAAATGAGTCCATTCTAAGAAAAAAAATGATCATAACTTGAGAGTCCAGGATGAAGTCCCCCATTTCATAGAACTCCGGGAAAGGGAAAAACCACTGGGTAGCTCTTCCAATTGTATTTTAGAATCCAAATGCAAGCATGCCTAAATCCATAGAAAAATGTGAGTTAAATTCCAGTAGAATTTCTGTTTTTGATGGGAAGACTCAATAATTAAAATGTGAGTCCTCAAAACACATATTCAGCGTAATAATACCAATGAGATTGGAATTTAGAAGCATAACTTAAAGTTCACCTGGAAGAAGAAGTGTGTAAGAACTCCCAAAAAAGTTTGGGAAGAGAAGTATTCTACAGGACACAAAAATATGATTGGGAATGTACTATAGCAGTGCTATTAATAGGAACAAATTGTAAACAACCTAAATGTCAACGAACAATGAGTACATTAGAGTATGTAATACACTAGGGGATACTTTGCACCTGATCAAACAAGGCATATCAAACCTACAGAGCATAAAGAATGATTACATCTTCCTCAATAAAGAAAACAAAACCTATGTAAGTACAGACATTCATAATTTTGTAAACTGTTAACGTGGGGCATGACACATGAAAAGTGGGTGGGAAAGGAGTAAGGTGGCTCAAAAAGGACTGTCCCAGAATAGAACAAGAAAAGCAAGCTGTAAGATTTAACAGAATGAAAGGGAAATCCTGTGCTTGCACCTGCATGACCAAACGAATGGGCATGAAATGAGGAAACATGGGTACACCACACATGTGAAAAAGACTTGGGGGACTCAGCTGATAGATGAACTAACCAATGTGCTGCAGAGCTCACATCCTACTCTCCCTGCAATCTTATGCTAGAAGATGTCCAGAATCTAAGAAGAGACAATAATGTTACCCTTCTGTGACAGTCAGAAATGGGAACTTTAATTGTCAGGGGCAAGGATGCTAAGAGGAGGTCAACAGTTTGCATTAGGGATGTTTAGTTTGGAGCTGCCTCTCAAGGGGACGTGGTAATTTCTTTTAAATATTTTAGGGAACTACTACGTGGGTGAGGATGGACTTGTTTCTCAAGGCTCATCCACTAAAGCTCAAACTCAAACCAATGGATTCTTTAATGAGAGGAAGTTTCGGCTCAATCTCATCTTTCTTATATTTGAATCTACCAAAAGACGGGTCTGGGATGGCCTCCAAGTACATGTTCAAAAAGTGATTTAAGCCAGAGGAGCCAGATTGTAAGGCACTTAAGTTACTCTCCAATCAGTTCTTTACTTCTAAGACCAAAAACTGAGGCTAAAGAATTTTGTCACACTCCAAATAAATGCTACAGAATAAGCACACAGAATAAAGAACTACAACAGCCTTTCAAGTAACTGTGAATATGTAGTAATAGCAATGGCAACCACTTTATTGGTCTTAAAATAATTCTTTAAGGTTGGTAGTATTATCATCCCCATTTGAAAAAGAAGGAAACAGGCAAAGAAGGATGGTAAAACTTGCCCAAAGTCACAGTAAATGGGGAGCTGCTAGGCTGTGCATCCAGGGAGTCTGACTGTAACCATTATTCATTCAAGAAATATTCTGAGCACCCAGTACGTAGGTGTCAGGCATTATCTTTACACACTGGGAGTATACATACCAGTGACTAAAACACAAAAAGGCCAAAATCATTGGAGCATACATTTTCTTGCAGAGCAGCTTACTTTCTAGCAGTATACTTAGAATTACAAAGTGACAAAAATCCAACAAAGCTTCGGTCTGGCAGACTGACACACTACACACTCCCAATTCAGTTATTAGTATATACTTTACACATCAGAATGATCATTTTTATATTACAAAAGCGTAGCATTTTACTTGGCATCCATGTCAAGATAAAGAGAAACCAAAGTAATTTATTCATATTGTAAACTTGACTTCCCACTGTAACAGAGAACAGAATGTGGCACACTAGTGTATTAAGAGCAATGCAGCGGGTCAGGATCCTTACCATTCGCCCGCCACCCTGCATCCTTTGTGAATGTGAACACACTGCAACTCATGTGTCTCAGTTCTGTAACTTTTTAAAGTGAGAACATCAATAAAATTCTTTTTCAGGGTTATCTTGACAGATTCTGAAGTTCTACTTACAGATCCATTACATGTTTATCCTTAATATTTGTGATGTGCTTTATACAGTCAACTATGCAAACTACAGCTAGCTTTTACAGAGCCAACACCCAAATTTAAGCCATTTCAATATCTCAAGTTTAAGAGTCCCAGTTTAGACTTCTGGCACAATGTCAATGGCTCCTGTCTTCATCTGGGTAACACTGATGGCAAGTTCTGGCAATTTATGAGCATTCTTCACATGTATCAACACCACAATTTACTTCATAAAAGGGCTACACTTCAAAAAATTTTTTAGTACTAGCCTAAAAGTTAGGTGCTTACAAGTGACCAAAGTGTGATTCTCTAGTAAAGAAGTATTCACTCTGGGAACAGGATTTACTATGGAAAGCAGAAACGCCCTGAAAATGAATCTGTTCCCTGAAGGCAATCCATCACATTCTTCCATTGTAAAGCCTGCTTCAGATTTGCCTTCCAACAATGTGGAATGTTAAACAAATGTGAAATTCCACTTCAATGGCTCTTTGAAGAGTAATAAAATTGGAAAAGCAATGTAAAAGGCGAAACATGAATAATACATCATTGCCACTGATATACACAGTGGTCAAAGGTGGTCATTTGTTGTATTAAATCCCATCAGCATCAGCAATGTAAATAATAAAAATAATTTATCCCAGGAATGCAAGGGTATGCTCTTTCCTGCTCCGAGACTGCGAAACTACTAATGGCAGGTACACAACTACAAGGATACGACATATGCCTGGGAAATCACTGCTCTGTCCAAGGAAGTCCCTGACTACACACAGCCTAAGCTTTCAAGACCTTTTTTTCTCTAACATAAAAAAAGCCAACAAATGTTACTGTCTTACTGCTACTATTACTATTCTGGGACAAAGCAAAAAGTTGTCTTTGTAGACAAGTTCCTATGGAAAGGTTAAGCAATAGTAGCCAGCGAGACCTTGAAAAAAGAAAAGACCAGTAATATATACCAGTCATACATTCATTTACAAAAATTAAAAATTGTCAACAGTTAGAAAAGTGTTAATGGAGGTACATAAAGAGACTGACAACAAAGCAGAAGAAAAGTAAAATAAAAAACATGAATTTGGTCTTTGGTAAGGGGGCACCTTGTATCAGTGAAGGAAAATAGGGGCTTTTCAGAAAATGGTAATAGGACAATGAAGAGCCATCTGGAAAAAAAAAAAAAAAAGTGGAGTTGAATTCATACCAGGATAAACTATATGTGGATAAAAGCTTAAAAAGTTTTGATGACATTAAAAAGCAATGAAATCAAAGTCAAAAGTAAAAGATTACATTCTAAACATTTAAAAAAAATAAAAATTCCTTTGTACAAGGAAGTAATTTCTAGCATTAACAAAAAAGGTAAATTTAACTACCTAAGGAAAAAAAAACCCTTCTGTGGGACACCAAAGACAAAGTCAAAAGACAAATCACAAAGGGAAAATGTGTGGAACTTACTAATTCCAGACAAAGGGTAAGTTTCCTAACATATGAAAAACTCCTAAAAATCCACGAAGAGCAAATACTATGAACAGGCACTTCCTAATAAAGGAAATACAAATTGTTATTCAACACAAAATGTTATACCTCATTTCATATCCAAAGAAATTCAAATTAAACCTCCAAAAAGATTCTGTGTTTTACTTATCAGATCAGCAACAATTAAGTTGGATACTACACTGTGAAGCCATGATGACCACTGCTGTCAGACTACACACAGGAACAACCTCCTTAGTAAGGTACTCCAAGAACATCTGTCAAAATTACGAATGCAGATTCCCTGTCATCCAGTAATCCCACTTCCAAAATTTATTATATATTTTTGCCTGTATGCATGGTCATTTGTATACAACACTTAGTGCAGGTCTGTCATCCAGAGGTGACTGGTCATGTAAATTGTAGCCTAGCCATAGAAGGGAACACCGGGGCAACTTTGAAAACAAGGAAGCAGTGCTCCAAAAGTTGATACAGAATAATCTCCTGTAAGAGAGAGTAAGGTCTAGGATAGTAGTGTATCTTTTCACCTAACAAAATGGAAAGAAATGAACATATTTGTGTCTTCAAAGAGAAATTCTCGAAGACTGAGAAACTAACATGTGAGCCCACTTTCAAGGGCTTTGCTCTTCAGAGCCAGAACCAGTGTTCAATTCTTTCCTGCTCCCGCTCCCTATGAGCACCATTTATAAATTTAGCAAGACTAGAAAGATAAGCATCAATCACTTTCTTAATTGGTTTCCACATTTCATTTCTTTTTACATTTCATATGCAACTCTTTTCTCATTAACACAGTAAGACTATATAACAAAGAGAAAGTCTGAGTTAGGAGGGGGCGCACTTAAAAATGTATGTCATATTCCCAAGTACGTTAAAGAAAAGTTTCCTTATTGTGAGAATCCCAATACAATCAACCCAGCCAAGAGTGAAAGGCACTGTGACAGGAAAGGAAAGAAAGAAGTATTAGTTTCAAAGATCAAATCACAGAATAAGGAATGTTTCCAGATGGAAGTGAGTTTTGGAAGAGTGTTCCCTGATTATACTAGCCTAACTTCTTAATCATTAGGGACATCTTGTCAGATGCACCCTTGTCAGAATGGAAGATTACAAAGGAATACTTGTGGAAGCTTAATTTTGTCATTTAGAATGTTCAGTTCTCAAGGGCAAATGTTAAGAAAAGTGTGTGCAAACAGTTTCAAGGTTAACTGAATACATCTCAGGAAGGCTACACTGCCAGACCCTTTAAGTATCGTTTCTGCTGAAAAAGTATTTGGCAACCACATAAGCTTGAGTTGGCTTAGAATCATCTAAGCATCTCCCAATTCTGACTACCTTAACTACCTCTCAGACGTGTAGACAAATGGATGCACTGCTTCATATCCTGGTGAGATGTAAGAGTCAGATCTGAATAAAGTGAATCAACCCTTAGATCTGTCCTAGGACAAGCAGTGTTATGTAATCCAGTCCCTGATAAGTCAGCATCCAGCTAAAGGCACAGTAAGCTGAACCACTGAGACAGTATCAATCAACGCACATGGGGTTCCGGCCAATGGCACCTACCCCTTTTCCTTCACGTGGTGAGTGGCTCAAAGCGGCCTCTCTAAAGTAGAACAGAGTTTTTAGGTCATGTGCAGTCCAAAATAGATCAGCTAGCCATTTGTCTTGGCCTAGTGATCCAGACCCAAATTTCATAATCTAAGCAACTTTACTCAAATTTTAAAGAAGGAAACCCATTAAACAATTTGAAAAATACATGGGATGAAGGAATTGTATTTCCTTAAACCTTTCATACCTCTCTCCTTCCTTAGCACCTTCTGTTTAGTCCTTGGCAACTCTGAATATGAAAATAACATATTATATACATATTATTATTATCATTAGAGAAATAAATATGATTATTATTAAAGAAATATCACAAAGGGGAAAGAGGACCTGGTTCCAAACAAACATATGCTTCCTTGGTCTTTGCATTTCTGGCTTTCTTGCTCTTGGTCTGCCAGTGACAATTGAGCTGCAAAGGCTTAATTCAGAACTAATATGACAAGCTAAGATTCTTTTTTTTTTTAATGTTTATTTATTTTTGAGACAGAGAGAGACAGCATGAATGGGGGGGGGGGTCAGAAAGAGAGGGAGACACAGAATCCGAAACAGACTCCAGGCTCTGAGCTGTCAGCACAGAGCCTGACGGGGGCTTGAACTCACGGACCGCGAGATCGTGACCTGAGCCAAAGTCGGATGCTCAACCGACTGAGCCACCCAGGCGCCCCGACAAGCTGAGATTCTTTAACCACAGAATAGAAGAATTCAATCAGTAATACACACAAGAAGTAAAAAACCAGTCTTACTTGTTTAACCCACAGACAGGACACACAACCAGTACAGAGCATTTAAGTCAGGAATCAACTACAATCACTCCCACCCTATGCTTACAAATTTACAACAAGAGTTAAGTTAGGGTTTTTTAACTGTTGCTTTTTAGCAACCAGTCTTAGTGTGGAAGAACTATGATATAAATCGAAATACATTACATCGCCTAAAACCCAATCCTGTGATTGAAATATATAATTATTTAAATACATAGGCAGCACCTTGATGCAGTTTCCTTGCCACATAACATCTCAGCAGCACCCAGTGTTGAACACACTATTGGGCATGAATGACTTAAAAAATTCGAAAACCATTCCCTTGGAGCCCATGTACATCAGAGCTGACTCTGACGTACTTATTTCAAAGGTGACATTTAAAATGACTACATGACAGCAAAATCTTCCGCTGTTCTACCCTTAAACTTAAACAAAGGTAAAGGTGTATTTGAAGTGTCTGTATCAGTTGTGAAACAAGTACTGCCTAGCTATAGAAAAGTTGTCTGCAAAGTTAAAGCATACGTATCTGTTAAATCTTCAAAAATATTAGTTTCAAGGTTGTGTGGGAATCCTTAAGCAATCTATTTCTACATTTCCTATTGGATTCTTTTTAGAAACGCTTGTTAAAACACACAAAACCATATCTCAGACTGTCCAACTGAGGTACAGATTACTAAAAACAAGAAGCCTACAGACACCTGGTTATAAGCCTGCTGCCCCCCAAGGAGCCATCCTCACAAAGTCCTCTCTGAAAACTGGATGAATTCTACCTTAGGAACATTACAAGTGGTGGTACACTGGCTAGTTTATAAGACTCCTTTATCAATTATCTATATTAATTTATATCAAATTAGGATCCTACGAAAATTTATTCAAAATTAAAACCTGTACCACTTCATAAAGAGAAAGGAGTGACTGATCAATGTAAGACTTTTCAGATTAAAATGGGAATGTCTCCATATTTTTAAAAGATAAACCTCAAAGAGCCGATTTTTTCTAAGTTTAAAGACTAGTGATCATTTCCTTTATGCAGAAATCATAAATATTAGCTATTTTCTAAATTTATTTAGGTTTCATTTTTTGAGAGAAAGAGAGACCACGAGTGGGGGAGGGGCAGAGGGAGAAAGAGAGAATCTTAAACAGGCTCTGTGCTCAGCGCAAAGCTTGAACTCATGACTGTGAGATCATGACCGGAGCGGAAGAGAAGAGTCAGACGTTTAACCAACTGAGCCACCCAGGTGCTCCACTATTAACTACTTTATACTCAAAACTGATACATCTGAAAAATGAGTAGGAACAGGCTTCATCAAATTTTTTTCTGGGATAAAGAGTGATCTAGCCTAAAGGATTATGTGTGAGAATTAATGCCCAAACAAGCAGTGCTTTCACAGAGCACACATACTGTGCCAATTTTTGTGATGTCAACCGTGTTATATAAAAAGAGAGATAAAATACTTTCAGAAGTCTAAAAGATTTGGAACATACTACTACCACTTGGAACTCTCCTCTCCTTAAGGTGATGTGTTTATGATTCAAGAGCCAAACATGTAATCTGATTAGAGTTTAGCAAGATTTCCACAGAACTAAAAATCACAAACTATTAACTAGTACACAGCTGATAGGCATAAAAGCAAGAACACCTTACAGTACTGTGACATTTGACTATTTTTGCAAACTGCTTTTACGTAAATGGCTGCCTATGAAATTTTTAGAAGCTCTAGCTTTGATCAAATGCAGCCAGAGTATTACCACAGAAGGTGTCTGGGGAGTGAATCATGAGACTTGTTTGTGTTCCTTTCTCAAATACAGGAAAAAAGCAACCTGTCTTCATTTTCTGAAGATGCACAAAAAATTAGTTTCTCACCTTCTGGTATTTCTGCCACCATTTATATGAATACTGGTCTTCCCATGAGACAGGTTTTGAAGGAAATATCTGGCATTTATTGAGGGATTCTAACTGAACTGCAGACATGGTTGAAGGCAACACACACTCGGGAAGAATTTGCACTTTAGCTTGCTGGATTCTAAAATAAAGAGAACCAAGCATGGTGTTCATTTTTAAAATTAACTAACTCAAACTACTAAGTTTCTAAACATTATGGGTAATTTTAAATACTAAGACTTTCAGTTTTTTTCTTAAATTTCAGTATTCGTCAAATGCCGACATTAATATTATTGCAAGAATTTTCAGAAAATACTGTAGTTCATAAATCATAGCAAAGATAACCTCAAATACAGATTTTCAATCTCACTGTAAAATGGAAAGTGAGATTGGTACATGTCAGACAAACACAGAGTTTATTAATGAAACAAAATTTAAAAAATCAATATACAACCATCTATTACCACTTGATACTTCTAAATTAGTTTCTCAGACATTCTTGGACACTCCACCTCTTGCAGCTCCCACCTGCTCCCTGGCTGTTACACTTGTCCCTTAAGTCTAATCTCACTGGAGGAGTAGGCAAGTAAAGAAAGAGAAAAATCAAGAACCCATTTATGTGAACAGCTAAAATAAGACTACAGAATTACATGTAGTCTGTATTTCTATGTGCATTCTTTTTCTCCTTCTCAAACATTTAACTTGAAACGCAAAGAATCAAAATATGCATTATATTATCTTTTTTTAATCTAAAAATCACTTAAATTCCCATGAGAGTGAAGTCACCATTTCCAGAATGCTATTTGAGAATATCATAACCGCAAACATCTTAATCATGAGCAAATGCCAATAGGAACACCATACCTATGAGCTATTTTGTCTGGAAGCGTATCTCCTACAGTACAGCTCTTGAAATGTAGACTGTATTATACATTCAAATGCTGGAACAAAAATCTGTCAGATTGCCAAAGTTCAATATATAAAAGGTCTCTGCTTCATTATTAAGTATGTTTAGAAATTCTTACGTGGTTTTTCATATTAATCATGGTCCTGACCTACAAAAAGTGAGGAATGAAATTTTGATACTTCTGCTTACTGAATGAAACTAGCTAACTTGGTTAGACTCATTTCACTAACTTCTTTTCTTTCCTGCAAGATCAAAGATATGTCTACACAATTTCTCAGAATGTTAAAATGAACATGTTCAAACTGTGTTCAAATATTATTATATTAGAACTCCTAAAAACAATAACATCTTTATTTTCTTCACCTGTCACATGAACACAAATACTTGGCTATCATATTTTTAAAACAAAAGTGTGTGGCGTTCTACAGAAATGTTTAGAAATCCAATTCTTCTTTAATTAAGGTCACCAGTAACTAAATTAAAAATGATGTTTAACTCAACTATCACATAAGATTTTGTTGTATATGGATAAAAACATTAATGCTGTTGAAAAATTGGTTTACTCATCATTTTAATAATCAGTCTGTGGTACCAGCTGTCTGAATTGCCTTGCAGGCCTGAGCAACACTGTCTGCTCCTCTTGTTAGACACGCCTGGGGTCAGCTGCACACACAGGGCTGGTTCTTTGTTTTTAACATAAGCTACTTTTGTTTCTTCCCAACATGTTTATAGCAGTTGTTTTGTTATTATAGTTAATTTATATAAATATTACAAAAACCAATGAAATGTGACTTAAGAAAAATTGCTATAAGAAACGAAGTTGAGCAATAAAAACTGCTTTCAAATTAGGTTTAGACAGTTCGAATAATTCTGATGATTAATGGTCTCAATTACCACAAGAGAACTTCTATAATTCCAAATAGGGTATTAATCTCCTCTTCTTTTCAATATGCAAAGGAATACTCAGGAATTTCTGAAGGGTTCTACAGTGATTCAATGACATACTTACACTTTTTAATTTTTCAAAAAAACCAAAAAACCCTTTTGTGTGTTCAGAAAATGCCAAAGAAATAAAGGCTCTTAGAAAAGGTTAGAAGGCAACCGTATAGTTTTTATAAATGAAGGGTCACTTACGTAAAAGACAAATGACTATTATCTCACACTACTTGACTGGAGAAAGGGAAATTGGCTTGAGTTTCGAAGGGGCTATGGAGGAGTTCTGGTAGAGTGGAAAGAGCATGAGTTTGGAAGTGAGGGGGTCCAGAACCAACCAAAAGTGGCTTACTACCCACATCACTTCAGGCAAATCACTTAACCTCTCTGGTACTTGTCTTGTTTGGAAAAAGACAAAATGCACTAGATTATCTACCTCCAGAGTGCCTTCCATCTCACCACTTCTACTGAAGGCAGCTACAGGGCTAGAGGGGCAGTGGAACCAGAGAAATCTAATTTCCATGGAACCTTTTTACACTAAAAAGACTCACTTTTGTAAGAGGTCTTAGCAGCGGGCTACAGAATAGCAGAACGTGCCCTTTCCAAGTTTTGTTTAACCCTATCAGTTTCATGTTAATCTTTGCTATCAAACACATAGTCTTTGACCTGTTTTCAGAGTTAATCGTCTACTGCCATCTTGTGTTCAAAACAGTCTTCCCACAGTCAAAAGTCAAGAAAGTCTCAGAAACCTAACTTTTCTCCCAAGTCAAGTTTCTTTTATAGTTCCTATAACATAGTATTCACACAAATAATCAAAGATTTAAAAGCAGGAGGATATGAAGTACTTTAAATATGTAACTGTTAGTAAAATCTGTAGTAACAAAACAGTTTGCTAATTATCACAATACACAGCCGTCAGGAGGACACTGTTTGATTCATTCATGTGGCATTTATGGTCCTAACTACAGAACATACAGAAGTGTTAATCATTGATTGTCCTCAGGCAGTTCATCTATTGAGGGAGATAGACATACAATCCTGTAATGACAATACAACATGTTAACACCATGAGAGTCTGCACCGTGAAATGTTCTGGGGGTGGGGGTGGGGCGGGCACCACTGAGAGCTCTGGCACCTCACCCCTCATTTCTTTAGCCCCAAAGGGATGCCTCACCCACCTGTACTTCCATAATTCAGTGATATTTGTAAATGCCCACCATGAGAACAAAACAAGACAAAACCTCTGAAGTTCTACACGTTCAGAGCATATCTGTTCAACACAGAGATCAGATAAAATTTTCAGCTCTGGTTAGGAGACCAATTCACTAGGACTGGGTGAACCCCAAGAACCTGTATCTTTGCAATACTTCACAGGTGATTCTTATGTGCCAGAGTTAAGAACCACTCTCATACGAGGTAACATGCAATCATCAGGACAAATGCATATTTTGTTTTGCTTTGTTTTTAAAAGGATAAAACAAGGTGAACTGGATTTTTTTTTAGGTGAGGTTAGTGGTCCTTTAACTTGTGAAAAAGCTCAAACCGTGAGAGCTATGCCACACTGTTAAAACGATTATACTTAGAGAATTTCTAAACTTTGTAAGCTATAGAGACAACAAGAATTTACTGATCGCTTATTACATAGTTAATACATTTGTAAGTGATATAAAATTCGCACCAGAGATGGGCGCTAACTATAAATGGTTCCTACACCTCAGATGGCGCACTTTGCAGGTGCAACCACTGTGGCTTTCACTATCACAGGAACGCTGCAAACACCACAGCTGTCCTGGTGAGTGCACAGACAGCTAAGAAGCCTGTGGCCTCCCCACCCTTTTTCACTCTGAAGAGAGGCCTTCAATCTCAAAGAAGCCATATCCCCAAAGACATTGTTCTTTGGGTTTATGCTACTATTCTCAAATGTGGAGGGACATGAGAATCACCTGGAAATCAGGACAAAAGATGCTGCAGACTCACCCCAGGTTAACCACTCTCTAGGGGTGGGAGATGAGAATGAAACTCAAGCCTCTATAGTTTTAAAAACCTCCCATGTGGTTCTGATGCATACCCAAGTTGGAAACCACTAGGCTATACCTTCAAAGGGAAAGAGAACAACTAATCAAAAGTTAAAAAATGTCAAGGGTCAGTAAAATAGGAAAAAAATCTAAGAAAACCATCTCATTTAATGATACACATTTTAAGATATATGGTATTTCTTACCCATCTGACTGTGTTCTTAGCTCAAGAACTTTGAACCTTTGTCGTCCAATTGCTTTCACTTTCACTATCTCAATTCCAAAATCCTGTTCTTCTCGATAGGCATATATCTCTGCTGTTGTTCCAAACTGTGCTTCCCTCTCCTGTACATTACTTCCAAGGTAAATTTTAAAAGAAAATAGTTTTGAACATTTAATTTTTAAACATGCAAAGTTGGCAAAAGCAATACACATGATGAAAAAAATAGTACAGCAAGTAGCCCTTATTGCAAAGCTATCCTAATTTTATTGTAAAATCACATGGGAGAATGTAGATATATAATAAAACTTCAGAATAACAATTCGAGCACTTCAGGAAAATAACAGATTTCCAGTTACTAAAGACGATCTAGGATCGGTAGGGGTTTAAAGTCTCATTTCCCAAACCAGAAATTCTTTTACTTCAGTAGACCATCATTTCTGCTGCTTATTATTAGCAGCATTGTACTGGGGTGGGAAATTCCTGTATTCATTTCTTGCTTCTACTGCTGCTTTCCTCCAGGTGCTATAGGATACTTGAAATTCAGCTTCAGTTTGCCACTGGTCTATAATGTGACAATGTATGAATTTTGAGAGAAAGAAAAGAACAAGCCACTCCTTTGTAAAGGTAACCCTTTACATTAAAATGGAAAAGCCCTCTTTCTCCTTAAATAATGAAAGTTACTGAAAATCCAATTCCAGAAATTTTTATTAAGTATTAATGATTTTAAAAATTTCAATTACCAGAAAGCTTAAGGTGTGTGACAGGAAATATCTGATTTGGATGGTAATGAGAACAATAAAAATACTCCTACTTGTAACTTCAGTCTTTTCATCACAATTTCTTACCTCACATTCGTTTCCAATCTCTTGTGCACACAAAATAATAGTCAGTTTTGGCTTTAACACTGACCTCTGCTGTGACTCTACATGAAAGAGAGTATGTTAAGCAAATCCACTCTAATATTTTACCTGTATGCAAGAACCGCAAAGGTTCTGTCTTTCTGAATTAAATTCCGCACCATGCTGACTTCCTGAGGACGAAAGAGCTGAAGAGGTAAGGTCTGCCCAGGAATCAGGATCATCATCACCTGTGGCAGAACTGGAATAACCTGGCAGCTGTCGTCATCATGCAGAGTCCTGCCATGAAATTCTTCCATATCAGAGCCAAGATACTATTTAAGAATGAACACAATGATACACGGTCAGAGATATGTCATAATAAGACAAGCTCAACAGACCAAAGAACAAATCAGATTAAACGAAATATAAACGATAGGTACAACATTTATTTAAATAGTAAAGTTGGTGTATCAGCATCCCACGTGAAAATCTCTGATTCTTATGAGTAGAATTTCCATTATCTTGTGAAGATTGTCTCACACACAAATTCAAGAGCATTTTTTAGTTCAAAATATTTTATTTTGACTAAGATAAGAAAACTCATATGTCCAAATATCACAAATGACCACTATAAAATGTCAGCATGGTAGCTAACACCCTGGTAACAAGTAGTATAGAGAGTAAAAAGTACTTTTGTAGCCCTACCACTAGAGGAAACGTATGAAGGATGAGAATTCTTCAAAGAATGAGGACATAGTATGAATCTAGGACATAGTATGAAACTGCTGGAAAATAAGAGTTAATTAAGTATGGGTATCAACTGGCAAACAGTGCACGTCCTCCTCCACAATGTCTACCGTGAGGTAATATCCAATGATGCTAAACTCAGTTACTTGTTTTTAGAAACCTCTATCTACTGTTATATTTATGGATCTATTAGAGAAGATCGGCTACTAAATTACATACTGTATGTGATGTTGGCAGACTGGTGTCAAAATTTATGACGTTTGGTTTTTTGGCTTCTTTGCTATCCTGGTCTTCAACTTCCATTTCAATTTCATCTTCTTCCTCACTCTCTGCTGTAAAAGTAGAAGATTTTGAGGGAAAAAACGGATGCAAGAAAATGTCAAAGTGATATTCATCTTCAAATGCAGAGTTCTTTCATGAGGCTTCCGAGCCCAGGAGGAGAGGGCTTCTTCTAAACACTACTCGCATATTGTAATCTCTATAGTACTGTGAAAAGGCAGCTGGAGGGCTGGGTGTATGTATGGCTCTCCCATTAACTACATCTTTTTTAAATCAACTATTTTTTTTTTTAAGACTAGTTTAAAATTTACATAAAGGCTGCAAAAATAGTATCGAGATTTCCTGTTTATCTCCCATACACTCTCTCCTCTAACTTCTTAGTATGGTATATTTGTCTAAAAATCAGTGTTGGCACATTACTATTAACTAAACTCCACATTTTATTTGGCTACCCTTATTTTTATCTAATATCCTTTTTCTGTTTCAGGATCCCATCAAGAGTAGCACATGACATTTAGTTGTCATATCCCCTTAGCCTCCTCGGGGCTGGTTTCTCAAACTTTCCTTGTTTTTGATGGCCTTGACAGTTTTGAGTACTGCTTAGGCATTTTGCAGTGTCCCTCAAACAGAATTTGTGTGATATATTTCTCATTATTACAATGGGGTTATGTACTTTGGGGAGAACATCACAAGAGGCTAAAGGCTGTGTTTATCATATATCAAGGGTGCATACTATTAATATGATTTATCACTGCTGATGTTGCCAGTGATCACCTAGCTGAGGTATTGTCAGATTTCTCTACTGTAAAGTTACTATTTTCCTCCTTTCCACTTTGTACTCTTTGGAAGCCAATTACTAGGCAAAAGTCACACTTAACAAGGTGAGGGATTATGCTCCCCACTCCTTGAAGGGGAACTATCTACATAAATTATTTAAATTCTTATGGATGAGAGATTCCTTTCTTCTCTCTTGCCAGTAACTAAAAGGACGCAGACAACTCATTTCACCTGATTATGCCTTAGATTCCGCATCTGAAAAATGACAGGCAGGAACAAGACAATCTCTAAATGTCTTTCAAACTCTTAACTTTAAAGAATTCTTGGAGAAGACAGGAAAGAGGGAGAGAAGGAAGGAAGAAAGATCCTTTAATTAAAATAGGAAAAGATAACATTAGTACCCAGCAAAAACATTTTCATAGCAGTGACATCAATTCCTGGCTGTCACTATACTATTAAAAAATGAAATGTCTGTCATCATTTTCATAGGAATTTCGCTTTGGAATTTTAAATTCAAAAATAAAGTTCACTTGAAACATAAAATGTATTTTAAAGGAAACATTTTAGAAAACTTTCTCCACACACAATTTTTAAATTCTGAAAACTAAACTTATCTACTTTAAAAACCTGATGTTACTGATAATAGAAATGAGAGTCAGGAAAGGCTACACTAAATAGGTACTATTCTACTAAATGGAAGTCTGTCTTGTTAATGCCAGTGGGTAAAATTCCTATCCTAGATCTGCAGTTCTCAACTAGGGCTGATTTTACCCCTCAGGGAATATTTGGAAATGTGTGGAAATATTTTTGGTTGTCACAACTAGGGAGCCCTACTGGCATCTAGTGGGCAGAGGACAGAGATGCTGCTGAACATCCCACAAGCTGCAGGACAGTCCCCCACAACAAAGAATTTTCCAGCCAAAAAAACCCCAAAAGTGCTGAGGTTCAGAAATCCTGGCATAGACAAAGTGAATCTCGTTTTTGACCTCATATTTCATGTATTTTCAAATGCCCCAAATACACCTCTGAATAGATAAAACGTCAATGCAAAATTGTCATTTTCTTTTGGGTATAAGACTATTTAAATCAAATTACCTCCAGCGAGGTTTCTGACAAGAAAAAAACAAATGTTTTCCAATGCAGTAATTGCCTTGGACTTTCTATTAATTCTTAGAAATTCGTAGGTATTAGGATTTGTCAAAGAGAGTAGTGTAACTTATTTAAACTTATATTTAAATGGTGAGTGGTCTAACACTTCATACAAATTTTTGCTAAGAACACAGAAGTTTCACCAAAAGATAAAAACAATAACAACAACAACAAAAATCTCAAGCGCTTTCCTTATATACGATAGCCTTTCTCATAAATATGGCCAAAACCCACTTCCCCCTACTCAGCTGTTTATTAATGTTTCCCTTGGCCAACACAGATTCTTTGCATCTTAAAGTACTTCCTTTTCACTTAAAGAGTATTACTCTTCAAAACGACTCATACTACATAGGGGAGCCTACGTGGCTCAGTCGGTTAAACATCCGACTTCAGCTCAGGTCCTGACCTCAGCCCTTGTGAGTTCGAGCCTTGTATCGGGCTCTGTCCTGACAGCTCAGAGCCTGAAGCCTGCTTCGGATTCTGTGTCTCCAACTCTCTCTTCTCCCCCACTCATGCTCTGTCTGTCTCTCCTTCAAAAATAAATAAGCATTAAAAAAATTGGAAAAAAAAACCCTCATACTACATGAATTTATGGACAATCCAATGCTTCTTCACAAAACTCACCTATGATTTACAAAAGCCTAATTATTATATCTACAACCTTTCTGGGCCTTCTCACTCCTGATTCTTTTCAACAAAACACATACTGACTGTTCACAACTATCAGGGTGAAGTCTGATGACTCATCTCATGCAGGAGCAGCATATGAATGCCAACAGAACATCAGTAACCTCCATGAAACGGGATTTGGCACGTTCAGAGTGGGGCTGATGTCTCTGAAATAAACAGCTCAGCTCTTCAGTCAAAGGCTGACAGACTTACCTTTATGTCAATTCAGCTAGGTTGGCTTCAGGAACAACCATTGTGGTTTATTTTTATATAAAAGGTCCCTCCTACACGGTGGGCATGCAATCAGTCTTCTCCAATCCACACAACTCCCAGTGGACAAATTAATCCTCCAAGCAAAGCTTTCCTTGGGCAACTCCCTATAACCCACAATTGATTCTTGGCAACCCACAGAAAAAAGCCCCAACCCCACTGGCAAGAGACACAAGCTCCCCCAGAACTGAAACACAACCTACCTCCTAGGCCTTCTCTTCCACAACCCCATCCTAACTATGTGCTTTTGGATGTCTCCAGACCCATCTCACAATGCTTTACCCCAATCTCTCTGAAGGACAATACGAGCATCAACTTATCTGGCCCTAAACTTCTGCCTCATACAGATTATAAACCTCCTCAAGTTCCAGACTGTGTATCATACCTCTTCTCAGGTCCACAACACCTAACTGGCACACAGGGAAGGAACTCAGCTAACAGCCCCAGTTTGTCGGATAACCTCTTGGAAAGCATATCCTCTACAGCCTTCCATGATAAATCTGTACAATTATTCCATGCATTTTTTTCTGCCCAGGATTCCAATATAAAGCCAAGGTCCAAATTTTCACGAAACAAAGGAAAAAGAAAATTGAATTTAACATCACACTTATAAGTCTCTCTAATCAAGTATATGAAATACATGCTTGAGAAAAACATGCTAGTACTTCCTTGTCAGTGAAGTGGGTAAGCGACATTGGCTATGCTGACAAAAATACTCAAACTGCAGTCCTGGGGCTGCTACTGTGTCACCTTGGGCAAGTCACTGAACTAAACTGCTCATCCATTTCTCACTTACCAAACCGGAATCAGAAAAGTTATGTGGGGAGAATTAAACAGAGAAATGCACGCAAAACGCTTACCGCAGGGCCCGTGACACGTTAAACGCTTAACATCTGTTAACTGTCACTCTTACTGAACGGAACAAGTCCAGAAAAAGTAACGGTTACTAACCTGACCAGGTCCCCTATATCCCCTCCCTCCATCCCCCTGGTTTTAACCCATTTCCTAGGACTCAAGTTCTGAACACAAAACGGACGGAGAGGGAAGGGTCCCTGTCCTTAGGAGCAAACCCCCTCCCCGATCCAAAACCCTCGCTCATAGCCTGAGGCGATCCAGCATGAGACAGAAGCGCCAGGACTAGGTCGCTGGCCAAAGGCCTGAGGTGAGGCCGCTTCCCGGGGCGCCCCTGCAGGCCTCGGTGCCCCACCCCGTCCGTCTCCTCAGCCCTGCGGCACCGCTCACGGCTCGAGCCTCGCCCCGTCCCGCCGCCAAGGACCGGCCCCGGGAGGTTACCAGGGAGGAGTGGCAGGTGGTTGCCCATGTCGTGCGCAGCGTCCTGCGGATCCCTCTCGTCGGCCATGTCTGTTTACCCGCAGAGGAGGCTGGGACAGGGCGGCGCCCGGGCAGCCGGAGGAGAGTCCGCCCCGCGCCGCCGCAGCCGCGCACGGGGGCCACAGCGCCCTCTGGCGGCCCCCAGGGTCCACAGCTTGCCGGCCGCAGCCGGGAAAGGGCGCTGCAGGCTGGAGGACTGACTGGCCGCGGGGGCTGAAAGCTGTCTCTGCCACCCGTGACCTCGTGACTTTCCGTCCGCCGCACACACTGCGGAGCCCTGGCCTGGTTCCAGACCCCCGGCGTGACATTTCACCTGTGGGGGAACTGAGGCTCAGGTGCTTGTCTCCACCTCGCTCTTGACGAAGCAGGCGGGGAACAAATAGAAACCTGTTTATACAGCGTAAACTCCAATTCTGTAAAAGTACACAAATGAAGGCTGGAAAAATGCATCAGTTTTTCCGAAGGTAGTTAGATTATAGCTGATATTCTTTCCAACAATTTTCAGTACTTTCCCATATGTATTCCAAAATTAACACGTATTAATCAGAAGCAAATGCTTGAAATAATGATTCCACAGAATAGAAAAAGGCCTATGATTGACTGGTGAAGTAAGATCCTCTGAATCTGAAAGAGCCGACTCATGATGACTTCAACTAAATAAAAATAAGTTATTATATGGCAAAAGAAGTAAGGTTTGCAAAAAGGAGCATAATTCTGTTACAGTACTGGCGTTGTGACGGGTACGATTTTTGTTTTGGACAATGGACAAAAATTTTCATAGTGTGTTTTCACCATCATTTTTCCAGCAAAGGAGGAAAGCTGAAAAGAGCTTTAAATGAAGTAGAATATTTCAACATGGTGGCAAGGGGAGGGGTAAGAGAAACCAGCAACATTGCTCTAGAGAAAACAGTAATAAATCTGAGATTTAAATAAATGTTCTGAAAATGGGCCTCAACAGAAAGTTAAAAGCTAAAACCTCCTAATGTGTGAGACTCACATGAACCCAATTCTGTGTCATCCTACCTTCTTTCCTCAAATCACTCTGTGGCCTTGGGAGAATCATTTATGGCCTCAGTCCTCACTTTCTCCATTTGCAAAAGGAGAATGGACCAAATACTGCCTCAGATTTGTCCTAGTTACTAATGTCTGCAATATTAATGACATTAATGAATGGTACTAATTACGTTCGAGTTAATGACAGTTACGTATAATACATTATGTTGACGGTTAGTGAGGTTGAGATGATCACTCTGGCCAGTTGAAGGGGGAATCCATGCCAAAATGAAGGAAAAGAAAAATGCAGAAAAGAATGACAGAATGATGAGGGAATGGGTGGGGTATGGGTGTCAGAGAGAGAGAAGGCGGGGGGGGGGCTGGGGGGGGGGAAGAGGGTGAAAACAAATGTACACATATACACGTTTGATGTGGTAGCATTATCAATTTCACTGTAATTTATAGAATTTGACTAAATTGTGCTTACCTGCAGAAGACATCTCTTTACACATCAAGCATCTGATGTCTAAATAAGGAAGCCCTGACCTGCTCACGGTCCTTCCCAGAGGTGGCACCCAAACTGCAACCTGCACCCTAGGTCCACCAAAAACCCTGTGGACAAGAAAGGACAGGTTTTAAGTTTGACAAGGTCAGCAGATGTGGCTCCAAGAGCATTAGTTGGTTCTTTCTTCTTTTGTGCATTGTTCCAGGGTCACTGAGGCTACCATCTGCATATGTTTTACTCCCCATTCTCCTCCTTTTTTTCTCTGACTGTTCACATTCATCATCTGCTCCCTCCTTCATTTCATCGCTCCAGAGTCTACCCAGTCATCCAAAGCTCCCTCTTTCAATAGGGATAGTAACAAATGATCACTGAACAAAAACATCTAAGCAAACGGGTTTCTTGGATTAAGCCCTGGTTATTAAAACCAAAAAGGAAAACATGATCACTCACCATTTATTTTTAATTCAGTAACTTTATCCTGAAAAGAGTATCATACTGACTTCCTCACATTTCTTCTTGCTTGCATGAAATGTGTTTCATTGATAAAGAGCTCTGCAAACCAGAACGGAAGGAAATATATAATATTTTTGAAATATGTAAGTTCATAGATGGTTTCCTGGCAGCTCGAGAAGTGACTTTAATAGGACATAATTAAGGCTGGTTTTAGATAAGAGAAAATGAAAATTAAAAGCCCATTGCTCTTTCAATTTCTGGGTCCTGCACTTTATTAGCAGCAAGGGATACACACACTGGGAAGAGAAATTTCTGGCTCCCTTCTGTTTTTTTTTGTATTCTCTCTAGTTTTTTAATGTGTTAAAGAATGTTCCTACTTTGGTCTAAGCAGTCAATTATCTCTTGTCTAGATTATTGTAATAGCCTCAGTATTGGTCTCTGGCCTTCTACCCTTGTCCCCTATAGCTCATTCCTTTTTTTTGTTTTGTTTTGTTTTTGTTTTGTTTAATGTTTATTTATTTTTGAGAGAGAGAGAGCGTGAGCAGGGGAAGGGAGGGGAGGTAGACAGAGGATCTGAAGTGGGCTCTGTGCTGACAGCAATAAGCCTGATGTGGGACTTATAAACCAGGTCATAAACTTCATGACCTGAGCCAAAGTTGGATGCTCAGCTGACTGAACCACCCAGGCACCCCTACAGCTCATTCTTAACAAAGCAGCCAGAATGATCCCAGGAAAGCACAAGTCAGATCATGTGACTCCCTTGCTCAGAACCCTCCCTTCACTCCCCATCACATTTTTTTTTAAGTTTTTATTTATTTTGAGAAAGAGAGAGAGCAAGCATGAGTGGGGGAGGGGCAGAGAGAATCCCAAGAAGGCTCTGCACTGACAGTGCAGAGCCTGATGTGGGGCTTGATCCCATGAACGGTGAGATCATGACCTGAACCTAAATCAAGAGTTGGACAGTTAACCAAATGAGTCACCCAGGTGCTCTAAGCCAATTCTTAATAGGGGCCCACAAGGCCCTAGTAATGCACAGCGGGCTTCCACATCCTGCTCTAACTCCCCTTTGCTACCCTCTCCAGGCTCTCATTACTCTCCATCAACTGGTCTTCCTATTCCACAACCAAGTAGGGGCCATTCCCACCTCAAGGCCTTTGCACTGGCTGTTGCCCTTTCCTGGAATGCTTTTGTCCCACATAGATGCATGGCTTGCTCCCTTGTATCTTCTAGGTCTTTGATCAAATGTCCTCTCCTTGTGAAGTCCTTCCCAGACTAGCTAGTATCTAACTGCAACCAGACCCCCAGTCTCCCACCATTCTCTCTCCCCTTTGTCTGCTGTATTTTTCCCTTAAAAGCATTTGTCAACTTCTAAAATCACTGTAAGACTTAATTTTAAAAATTGCCCTTACCCCTCCAAGAATGTATGCTCATTGGGAGGTCAGACATCTCTGTCTCTTTTGTTTACTCAAGTGTCCCAAATGCCTAGCTCAAGGCCTCACACTTAATAAGTGCTCAAAAAATGTTTATTTGTGAGTAAACAAATGAATGAGTGAAATGCAGTCATGCTGCCATGACATTGTTGACCGACCTAACATCAATTCCTCTCTTCTTCCTTGCTAAAAACCCTCATTTTGTTTGGGGCAACAGTGTATGTGGCCCTGTGGGGTCATGTTTGCACCAAGGCCACCAGAGCCCCCTCCCATTCCCCATGATCCTTTGCAGCTTGTGATGGTCATACGGCATGACTGTCTGATGTGACCCAGAGAAAGTCTGCTGGGCAGCCATGGGGAATAGTGAGAAGAGGACAGCTTCCAGCAAAGATTTCCCTTCATGATTAAAGGAAAAGATTTCCTTCTCACTTCTGCAGGGATGGAGGTTAAGCTCCAAGTGGTTTGATTAATAAAACCAGCCAAACAGCCAAAAGAGTCTTGAAAGGAAATCACAGATTTTAGAAAAACCAAAGCTAGATTTCCTTGTAGATATATTCTGTTAGCATTTTAAAAAAATGTTTATTTCTTTATTTTTGAAAGAGAGAGAGAAACAGAGCATGGAGGGGCAGAGAGAGAGGGAAAGAGAGAATCCCAAGCATGCTCTGTGTTTAGCGCCTGGAATCCTACTTGGGGCCCGAATCCACCAACCATGAGATCATGACCTGAGCTGAAGTCAGATGCTTAACCGACTGAGCCACCCAGGTGCCTCACAAATGTCTGTTTATTAATGTTCAGAACACTGGAATTACAACATGGGAAAAGAGTCTGCAGTGAATGAAGATTTTTGAATCTGGGCTTCTGCTGTGCTGGTCTTTTCCTCACTCCTGCTTCTCTGCCCCTTCCCCTTTGTGAGGCAGCAGTGGAAGGAATCTTGTACAGGTTGCTGATGACAAGCCTGGGGGAACAGGAACTGTACTGGAACTTTCTGTCCATTCTCCTGACACAGTCTGGATGAGCAGGCACTATTTGGGGTTTGCTGAGATTTTTTTTACTTTAACTCTTTCACTCTGTGTAAAAGCACTGCTCTGGGCCCTTCCCTCATGACCAGTGGATGCCAGGGGAGTGACTGGGGCCTTGCAGCTGGGGTGCTCAGGTAGGAAAGAGAGACAGGGGGTACACATGTCCTGCTTCTCAGCTCCAGCCCCTCTGGCCTGTGCTGGATCCTCCGAAGGTCACCTGGGGGTTACAGCTCTAGAGTCTGCTGGCCCCAGGTGCTTGGATAGTGGGAGAAGCCAGAGTCCCAGCCCACAAATATGGCTCAGTGGTGCCCCCTGGGTGACAGCTGCTGCTAAATCTCTGAGGCAACGCCCAAAGTGGCCTTCCACTGTTGGACAGCAGCCTCAAGGGTACACAAGGGCTGGCTGTGCCCACCAGAGGGAGGGTAGTCCTACCAGCTAGAAGGTGAGTTCTCGGTGACCCAAGGGGCAGTTGCAGGTTTGTGTCTCCTCCTTCCACCTTTCTCCACAGCAGCCCCAGAGCCTGGAGACCTGACATTGGGCTGATAGGATGGGCAGCCTCCTCACTGGTGGCCTGTGTTCAAGAGATTTCTTCCTGCCTGTCCCTCTTCCCTCCTGCTGTTTCTGCCATTTTCAAGGGTGAGTCTTGCATAGAGCAGGGTGGGCAGTATGGAGCCTCTCCAGGCAGGGGCCATAGCTTACATTTCAGTTCCCAGGCAAGAGGCCCAGCCACCAGGGCAGTGAGGCGGGGGAAACCTGACCCCAGGGAGGCTCCATGCTGCCCTCTGAGGCAGTAGAAAAAGAGTGGTGTTTCTTCTGTTACTATTTATAATTAAGAGCTTAATTTGTTAATTTTGGAACTGAATACACCTTCCAGTTCTTTACTGTTTGGTGAAAAAGCACATGTAAGTAACACCTTTACCTTGTTCCAAGAGTCCTTACCTCCTTATGCATGGTAGTAGCTCTCTCTACCACTCTTAAGAAAGAGGTCAATGGGCGCCTGGGTGGCTCAGTCGGTTGTGCAACTGACTCATGTCATCATCACGCACTTCAAGAGTTCAAGCCCTGCATCGGGCTCTGTGCTGACAGCTCAGAGCCTGGAGCCTGCTTTGGATTCTGTGTCTCCCTCTCTCTTTGCTCCTCCCCTGCTCATGCTCTGTCTCTGTCTCTGTTTCTCTCTAAAAAATAAACAAACATTAAAACAATTTTGTTTTAAATATATATAAAAAAGAAAGAGGTCAAATACTGGTGACCTCTTGGCTAGTTATGAGGGTCTGTTTAGTCCTTGTGATGTCTTGAGTTTTGGTATAAGTTGGCAACATGTGGAAATTGAAAAGCACACACACAAATATTAATCTCTTTTCAAAAACTAGGAAGCTTTGGCAGCTGTAGGTGGGGCTTGTCCACAGGAACAACTGTCTTGAGGTATGTGGCAGTTGCCCCACTTAAATGGACAGCCTCTGTTGGACAGACACCCCAATGAGCCAGTCCTGCCCAGATCCCGCTGGCACTGTATTTGCAACCTCTCATGTGAGCATGTACAGATAGAGTGACACCACATCCTGATTTGCCCAGACAGCCCTGGCATGTGTCTGATGTATAATTATTACCAGAGCCCCCTCTGCATCTCCCATCCACTCTCCAAAGTGTGCCAGTTTGTATCATGGATTATATGCCCCACAAACAAGCTCAGAGCGCTGTGCCGGGGCTATGAGGGCTTATACAACCATCTGATCGAGGATTCACAATCACAGTAGGCCTCCCCAGACAAAAGGGTCAGAGTTTGTAGCTCTGTGATTCTTACATAAAGGGGATCACTTTCACAAAGTTTCTTTTGAAGTGTTCTTCTGGTGCTGTTACTAACTTAAAAATCTTTTGAATAAAGTCAATTCTCATGTCTTTAGTCTCTAGAAACCACAAATACTTTCCTAAACTTGTCCAAGTGGAGAAATCTATTTACATTTTTTGGCAACCTACACAACAGGAAAAAAGAGCCCGATGTGGGGCTTGAACCCACAAACTGTGAGATCATGCCCTGAGCTGAAGTCAGATGCCCAACCGACTGAGCCACCCAGGAGCCCCTAATTTACTTCTTTTTTTAAAAAAAATTCTTAATGTTTATTTATTTTTGAGAATGAGAGAGAGGCAGGCAGGGGCAGAGAGAGAGGAGGACAGAGGATGTGAAGCAGGCTCCTCGCTGACAGCAGTAAGCCCAATGTGGGGCTCGAATTCACAAACCATGAGGTCATGGCCTGAGCCAAAGTTGGAAATTTAACTAACTGAGCCACCCAGGCACACCTCCTTAGTCTACTCCTCACCTTCAAGTGCTGAGTCTGGCAGCCATTGCCTCAGAATGTGTGTTTCAGCATCTGTGATCCTGTAAATCCCAGGGTTCCAAGGGAATGAAAGATGGATCTTGTCTGCTTTATGCAGACCTGCAGGGGGAGAGAAAGCAGCTATGTGAGCAGGCCTAGAAACTAGATCAAGTAAGGATATTTCATAGCCCTTTCAAAATGTTGACAATTTTAATAACTACTCACTTCCTTATTTCAGTAATATTGGTGAATAATTTGGGATTTGAAAAAAAAAAAGGCCTTTATATACATCTTTCACTGCTATGGTAATATTTTCAGGTACCCCAGAGCCTATTCAAGTCTCAGGCATGCTGGATTATGTGCAAGAATGATTATTTGTGACGATACTTACTATTGCAATTTACTGAGACTTCTTGCCATCACATCCATCTCTGATTCGACAGGTAAAGTAGGGAAGATTTTGCAAGATAGTAAAGCGGTGAGCAATTTATGTTTTTAAACTTGTGCACAAAACGGTCTCATGATTCACCCTCCAGCTTTTCCTGATGCCACGGGGTGTTTCCACCGTCGTAAGGAAGCAAAGGAGTACTGAGTACTGCAGGGAGAGGACCACAAGGCAAGGATGGAGGAGTCCAAGTTTCTATCCCCTGTCTTGTTTCCCATGGTGATCTTGGGTCACACCTGGGTTGTTTCAATGTCCTCCCTCTTGGCCTTGTATGCAAAGGTTTACAACTGCCAGCCTGCAGGAGGTTTTGCTACAAGTAACAAAATCTCAGTGCCTTTACAGGACGAGTGTATTTTTTGCTCAAATCAAGTCAGCTGTGGGTGTGGTAACTCTCTGAGATGCATCCCTGGTCTAGGCTGCTTCAATCCAGGGTACTTCCATATCAGGACATACTTCTGGGGAACTAAGCACTGCCACCTAAATGCTTCTGCCTGCGAGTGACACACAACCTCCACTCTGATTTCACCGGCCAGTGTAAACCTGAGGACCAAGCCTGATATGAAGGGGTCAGGTAAGAGTGATAATATTTTGGTTCTGTTAGTGACAAATCTACCATAGGGGGGAGGACTATCAGTGGTTTCCCTGTGTGTGCACCTGTGTGTGTTTGTAGGCATATATGAATGTGTAAATTTGTATACGCACATCTGTTCACACACATATTCATAAACACATAGGTTTCAAAATACCTCGCTCAAACAAAATTTCACATGGATGCATAAACAACTATAATAAAGAAAACTGGAACTGCTGAGATTGACGCTTTCAACTCTCCCCACTTTTTTACCCTTGAAGGGGAACAAAATTCCACAATCCCTGGATGTTCTAACATGCTGTGATGCTATCCAACGGTCAGGAAATAACAACTTCATAAGCCACTGGCTTAAAAATAAGAGACCAGCACAATGACCAATTTCAGACGTAACCAGGATAATGTATCTCATCACATCCATATTTGAGAAAGTCCAGCAACTTATGAGGGAAATTGGAAGAGAGATGGAAAACCAATCAGATTAGGGTCTAAATAAATATAACTCCCAATGCCTGACATGAATTTGGACTCCCCAGTTCTAGTACATATACCCTTAGCTGCAGCTGACATCAGTTTATCATTTGTACTGTGAAGCAGCAGGAAAATTTATAACCTAGGTGATCACTGGGAAAAATAGTTCATATGAAGCTATTAATAGATGCATGAGTAATGTGGATTTCGATTAGTAAAAAATCAATGGATAAAACAGAGTCTAATAATATGCTCAGGAGAGTAGCTAACTGGAGAGACAGGAAGACAAAAAAAGGCTAAGATGATTTGCAAGCCCGGACCAGAGCTGAGAAACAAATCCAGATGTGTTTGGAAAGAAAAAAAAATCACACTAAGACTCTAGACTCTATATTGCTCAGCTATTCTTCCAACTCAGATTAATAACTATATTCATTGCATTTGTCTCATGCACCAGGTGTTGTTACAGGAGCTTAGGAAACCTCCAGAAAGAAAACAGACAGAAGTGCCTGTCCTCATGGAGCCTACATTCCACTAGGAGAAAGAGGATAATGAGCTGGTAGAGAAAAAAGAGGATTAACATGGAATCTCTCCTCAGCTGGGTTATAGTCTGAGGGTGGAGGTGGGGGATGCAGGCAAATAAATGACGTAGCAGTGTGTCCAGGGCAGTGGGTCACATGATATGTTTTTTCTATGATATGTGAACCAGGACGGTTTCTGGAGAAGGAGAAGGACGAGGCATGTTTCTCTAGAAGTACAGGGACCTTCTCAGAGGAAAAGGATTCAGTACAAGGTTGGCCTCAGCCACTCTCTCTCAACTGCTGCATTCTGCACTGACACAGGGTCAGTTAGCGTGCCAGTGGCATCACATGGATGCCCTCTTCCAACTGTCCAAGGCTCAACAATGATATCAGAACTCTCTATTTGGCTGCAGCGATAGGCACAATTTGGACAAAGAGCAGTTGGTAGGCCTTACGTTATATGAATCTTAGACAGCAAAGCACTTAAGAGATGTAGCACTCATGTTCCTTCATAAAAATCACTTACAGATTTATACTGGCCATCCAAGAACCTAACCAAAATTAAGGACCCTGAAATAAGGATCTCATGACCTAAACGGATTCACCATTAGTTTTTACTCCTAGAATTCAATCCTATGAAAACAATTCAAAGAACAGATAAATTTGTACACAAAGATGTTCCCATCAGCATTATTTAAAACATGAAACAAAATGTCCAATAGTTTGAAAGTTATCGGTTATCTTCCAGGTAAAATATTATCTGCTTATGTAAGCCAGAACCAGTTTCTATTCATGCCTGAAAGCCCTGACATGTTTAAGGAAAGAAAAACACAAACAAAATAATGTACAACATAAATAATGAAATATTCTAAAAAAAGTGGCTGCCTCTGGATACTGGGAATTTTTTCCCCAAGTGGCTTCTAAAACATTTATATTTCTTCCATATGTCATAATTCTAAGTCATTTATGAGTAAATGAAATTATAGGTAATTAGTTTCATGATTAAAAAAATTAAAAGGAGGTGTATATTTTTCCCAAAGAAGTCACAGGAACAGCTGAGATGCATATAAATAATAGCATAAGACACAATGTGGCAGGAGCTATGTAGGAGAACTTCCTGCCATGGGAGGATAGCATCTAAAGAATTACTTTACCAGACAGAATCATACAGTGAACTTGAGATTCATGCCTGTCTGAATAGAAACATATGAAGTTCCTCAGAATGAAGTTCCTGGCTCTTGGGATTACCACTGTTTTAATATGAATTTCCTGTATGCTTGGGATTGTTGGCAGCCTGACCAAACACTTCCTCTCCATGAGAAGGCTCAGTTCTGGTTCTGTCACTCAGGACTGAGCAAACATTTGTCACACATATTTAACTCTGATCCACAATCAATCCACATGCTTTATGTGTGTCTCTTCATTGAATGTATAGCAATCTTGAGACATCCATGCTATCATTTCTAATTTTCATGATCAAAACTCACTTTCCCCTATGAAACGAAAGGTTCAAGATGAATGATTTTCTATGTCACAACCGGCTGTCATTTTCCACACATTCATCAGTTTAAGTCTCCACGGATCTTAGCTTACTGTGTGCTCCTTAACCTTTGTCCTATCTTCTTGGTCCCCGGCCTGCCAGTGCCAGGTTCTACCTCCAGATTCATGCTCTTAACATAGATTTGTAGTTTTCTTGCTTCTGCCAGGGCCCTGTGACACTCCTTAGCTTTCCCCAAGAAAGATGAAAAGAGAACTACACAAAAGGGACTAGGAGATGAGGAATGCATGTTGATTTCACAGAGCAGAGTATCCCTGCATATAGCTTGAGTCCTCTGTAGGTTACAAGGCTCTTTCTGATTAGATTGTAAATGGATCTGAGAATGTAAGTGTTTTTTGTTTTGTTTGTTTGCAGATAGCAGACCCAAGCTCATAGAGTTTTCACTCTGATGTACAACTAAGGACTGTTTATTAATAAAGCTCAAAAATATGGGTAATTAGGGGCTCCTGGGTGGCTCAGTTGGTTAAGCGTCCAACTCTTGATTTTGGCTCATGATCTCCCAGTTCATGAGTTCAAGCCCTGCATTGGGCTCTGTGCTGACCCATGTGGAGCCTGCTTGGGATTCTCTCTCTCTCCTTTCTCTCTCTCTCTCTCTCTCTCTTGCTCTCTCTCCCCCTCCCATGCACTTTCGCTCTCTCAAAATAAATAAACTTAAAAAAATAGGTAACTAAAACTTGGTTTTCATAAATTAAAATTAAGGCATTAGTAGTAGTGCCTGAGTGGCTCAATTGGTTAAGCGTCTGACTCTAGATCTCAGTTCAGGTCTTGACCTCATTGTCATGAGTTCAAGCCTCATGTTGGGGTTCACGCTGGACGTAAAGCTTACCTAAAAAAATTAAGACATTATTAGAGTTTACTAAAAACTTCCATTTTGTATTCTATCAATAAGTCCGGCAGCCACCCAATGCTTTGGCAATATTGCAAAGCTTCTACTGAGAAGCATGCACGAAGTGAAGCATGAAGCGAAGGGATTCCCATGACTTTCTGGAAGGGTGCTGTGTAGCATCGGTGTTGCCTTCAGCTGGTTTGGTTTTAGATTGTCGCTCTTTTTATTGCATTTAGTTGAGAAGTTATGTTGAGATTTGCTTTTGTGTTGGCTGACTGATGCGTTTTCAGAGATTTTATTGTTACGTGCTCACTCCAATGCTATCACAGAATTCTTTTGCTTTAGAAAGCTGGAATGCATGGGATGTGTGGAGATAGGTTTTTTTGCTTTGCTGGAATGAGTCAAGATCTAAAAAGTCAGACAGCCACTGATTTATAGCCCAGCCTGATGTTCTTTGTACTTTATCACATGGCCATTTTTCTGCTGGCAGGGGCCTCTCAGTGCTGGCTGAAGATGCTTGGGCAGCCACCATATTCCAATCAGGCAAACTGACGGTGCCGCTTTAAATTTATATCATGCCTGTCCCTGGGAAAGGGGGGAATCCTGGGATTAACCAGGCCCACACCACAAGCTCTCTCTGTGCCAGGCCTGGGCTTGAAAGAACAGAACAGTGAAACTCTTATTATTCTGAAACACTCAAGCATAAATCTTGCTGATGACAGACTTTGGCCCAGAGCCTCGGGCAGTGATAGAATTGATGAATACAAAGAGCAATAACCTTTTTCCTGCAAAAAGTATTTCCTACTTCACTCAGCTCAAGTATCCCTTCATCCAGAAACCTTTTTCCTAATGTCTCCAGGCAACTATGGCATTTGTCACTTTATTTTGAAAGAAATTTTTTATACATTCCATCTCCCAGCTCAGAGGAGTGTCTGCTAAGGTCAGCGACCACGCCTCGCTCACCTGTGTATGTTCAGCAAGCAGCCCAGGGGTGAACGGGAGGTTGATAAATAATTGTTGGACTGAATTCAACTTAGAAAACAATGTGGCACATAGAGAAGTCCAGCCTACATCTGTCCAGTCATGGAATGTCCCCTCATGGAATGTGATGACTTCAGAGAGAACACAACTATCTTTAAAAGTAGTGTAGACCTCCAGACTCCAAATTAAGACAGAAATGGAAAACATTGAAGATCATGGTGGCAAAAATCTACTTTAGCTTAATGCTTTCCACCTGACAGGCTGTGGGGAAGGAAACTTTTCATTCATTATTTCCATTAATCTTCCCAATGGCCTTGAAGGAAGGTGTTTAAAAAAATGTTTATTCAGTTATTTTGAGAGAGAAAGAGAGATAATCTCAAGCAGGCTCCATGCTGTCAGCACAAACCTGACATGGGGCCTGACCCTGCAGACTCTGAGATCATGACCTGAGTCGAAATCAAGTGGCAGATGCTTAACCGACTGAGCCACCCAGGCACCCCTGAAGGGAGGCATTTGTAAGCCTACTAGAAGGGAACCAGAATTGAAGTTCTGTGTCTAAGCCTTCACAGCACAGAAGCAGCAGACCTGGAAATTCAAACCCAGACCAGTCTGTCTCCAAAAAGAACTTACTCCCTACAGTTGAAGACAACGGAGGCGATATTTGACAATAAGAGGGGCAGGCAGCGTGGGAGGATGTGAAGAGTGGGGGGCGGGGGCTGAGGGGCTGTTATGGTGTAAACCTTGGCAAATACAAGGGACATTTCTTTTCTAGAAACAGTAGAAAAGGAAGAATGATGGGGCATATATTGGGGTGTGTGCTAGGCTGAATAATAATCCCCAAAGATGTCCACATCGTACCCCTGGAACCTGTGAATATATGACGTGGCAAAAGGGACTTTGCAGATGTGTTCATTAAGGATCCAGAGATGGAAAATTATCCTGATTACCTGGGTGGCTCAGTGTAATCAGCTAGGATCCTTATAAGAAGAATGCATGGCGTCAGAGTCAGAGAAGGAGACAACAGAAGCAGAGAAGCAAATTCTCCCCTTGAGTCTCCAGAAGAAACACAGCCCTTCCAACACCTTGATTTCAGCCCAGACACTGATTCTGGACTTCTGACTTCCTGAACTGTGAGTAGTTATACTTGGGTCATTTTAAGCCCCAACAGCATTTTAAGCCCCATGCAGCTTGTGGTAGTTTGGTACAGTGGGGGAAAGGAAACGAATGCAGGGCAGAATGTGAAGAGACAGAGATCTTGAAGCAGAGAAAGGATTTCTGAGGTCAGGTGGGTCTGGGGGTGGGGATGGAGGAGGGTGAGGGGCCGAGGCAGTGCCATTAAAGGTGGGCCCAGGATACTGGGAGCACTTGCTCAAATGCACATCCCCAGGCCCCACCTTAGAACTTCACAGTCCAGTTGCTCATGCAGTGACCCTCAATGTTGTCAGAAGAGTGACAATCAAGTATAGCCTACCCAAAGAAATAAATGAAAGCAGGTGACATGAGAATATTAATGTGCACTGGCCTTTGGGGAGGGAAACATTCAGACGAGATCTAGAATAAACAGGTTGCTCAACATACCCTACCAGCTGTGATCATGGATGTTAAGGACTCTTTTATGACAAACTTTTTGAATGGTGACCATGTTCCCGTATAGTGTTAGGCACTGCGGACACACGACAGTGAGCAATGCAGGCCTGCCCATGCTCTCCTAGGGCCTGCAGTCTAGTGTGAAAAACAGACAAGGCTTAAATAGATACACCATAAATGACAAATGCCATAAAAAGAAAGTCCAGGTGGCTATGAGCCTCTAACTGGAGGACCTCACCTGTCTGGGAAGGGAAGTCAAAGAAGCTTCCCTCAGCAAATGATGCCTGAAGCATCAGTAAGGGTCAACTATGGGAAAGGGGTGTATGCGGGGAATAGGAGAGAATAGCAGGAATGGCAGATGCAAGAGTTCTTAAGCAGAAGGGACCTAGTGGGCTGGAGGTCAGGGGGTAAAGGTGAAATCGACTGAGTTCAGGCTACAGGGAAAGCAGTGCCCGGTGCACAGAATTAAGAATTTTAATCTTCCCCACAGCAATGAGTCACGTGATCAGGTTTGCATTTGGCATTTGGCTGCAGGGCGGAGGGTCAGTTGAACTGGGGGGACAGACAAGCAGACATCAAATAGGAGGCCGTGGAAGTACTTGCCACCACACCCAGAGGGTGCCCAATAAATGTTAACTTCCACCTATAATTCTAGGAGACGGCCATGCTGTTGTCTTTTACAGAAAGTGAGATTTTCAGCTCACCCTACACTTCAGCCTGAAAATGAATAATAAATGAGTTCTGATATTTTTCTCCAAATCTCTGACATCTCAGCACACTGAGGCAGTGTCCATATGCAGGTGGTTCAAATGCGTCCAAACAATTGTGTACACCCAACATGAGAGAGCTTTCCCATCGGTTACGGCTCTGAGAGCAACTTGGGCCTAAGCTTTGATTTTAGAGAAGACAAAGGACTGTCCTCACCCAAACACAATTCTCATCTTTCAGAACAAAGTAAGAAATCAAAGCCACTGCCAGTAAACATAATTTTAAACAACTGCTGTCAGTAGAATCTGTGGTTTTCTACCACAGTGACAAGGATTCCTAAAAGGCCAACTAGAGGAAAATAGACCATAGAAGGTAAAAAAGAGAGAGACATTGATGCCATCTGCCATATTTTTATGAGCTAATATGACCAGAAAAATATTGATTACTGTAGAAGTTCCCTTAAGTCAGGAGACCTGTTATTAATTTTCATGTCCCATTTACCATAACCTTTTATAGCTTTTTTACAGTAAATCCTCTTTATTTTTGAACTTGAGTATGAAGATAAAAATGAATTAGATTGATCTGAATTGTTATCTACGCTCTCTGGCACCTCCTGGCGCTATGACCTGTATTTCCTTGCCTTTTCTTCCTTCCTTGCTCTCTTGCCTTTATTTCCTTGTCTTTCAAGTGGGAATAGCGAGAGAGTTCTCATGGAAAAGGCTGTGTGAGAAGAGATATGAGAGTGGGCTGAAGCCGTCACACAAGCTGGCACATGTAAGCACTTCCTCAGGGGGTAGCTATCATTAACTGCCAGACATCACTCAAATCTAGACCTGAACCCACTGTCGGATGTGTGTTTTGCCTCACTCTTTGGCTTGTTCTGTTCTCTTGCTGCTCTTGCTGGGTATCAAGATATCCTCTCTCAGCTCCAACCCCTTAATTCTTTATTTGGCTTTGTGATGTTGGGGCCTCAACGCTGCAAACCAAGGCCCTGCTCTGTAGGGGGCGCTCAAGGGACACAGCAAGGCTGCAGGAGGAGGGGATTTGCCCCTTTCTGCCTGAGTCCTATTCCCAAAGGTCCATGCTAGCCACAGTTTGTTCTCACAGGAGCAATCACATCCAGTTTGTAGTTTTTCCAGCACTTACACAAAAGCCTTGCTGCGTCCCTCTCAGAGACCCTAGTATCAGCTGACGAGTGCATCTTCCACAGAGAATCAAGCTGTGGTGAAGCCCCTTCCCCAGGGTCTGAGTTTAATAAAGTCGACCTTTCCCTTTGTTGTTCCAGTTCCAGGAAGCTAGCTGTTCACTGCAACTGCTACCGAATGTGATGTCTTATGGTTAACAGTTTTGTATCTAGTTAATAATTCTATATTATTAAACCCTCTCTTTCCAAATAGTTGGGGTGGATTATATATCCTGACTCAATCCTGACAGAAACACCCACATCTTTGGATGAACACAAATTCTTACTTTAAATATAATCCAACTTATCAAAAACTTGAACAAATAAAAAAAAATAGGCAATCCAGACAAAAAATGAGCAAGAGATATGAACATGTACTTCACAAAAGATATATGAGTGCCCTACAAACATGAGAATGTGTTCAACCTCCTTAGTAATGTAAGGAAATCCAAGTTAAAGCTCTAATGAAACACTTACTAGACCGATTATATTAAATATACTGAAAATACCAAACACTGATGAGAATGTGTAGCCATGGGAACCCTCTGGTACTACAAGTATGAGTTTAAATTGATTACCAGCCAGTTTGGATAACTGTTTGGAGGTATTAATATAAAGGTCACCATAGATGTACCCTATGACTCAGCAATTACAATTCTAGGTATATTTCCAGCAGAAATGCATGTAAAAGAATGTCCATAGAAGCAGTTTATGTAATAATTCCAATCTGGAAGCAACACAAATATCCTCTAGCAATAGAATGGATACAAAACAAAAACCAAAAAACTGAAGTGTAT
Source organism: Panthera uncia (assembly GCF_023721935.1). NCBI lineage: Eukaryota > Metazoa > Chordata > Mammalia > Carnivora > Felidae > Panthera > Panthera uncia. The sequence goes on from NC_064816.1 coordinate 43,431,225, forward strand.
TTACAGTAACAAAAATGGACAAGTTCTAACTACACCAGAACATGGATAATTCCTACAAAAAGTATTGTTGAATACAGGAGGCTAGATAGGGGGCACTTGGGTGGCTCAGTCTGTTGAGCGTCAGACTTCAGCCCAGGTCATGATCTCACGGTTCCTGATTTCAAGACCTGCATCGGGCTCTCTGCTGTCAGCACGGGCCACATCAGATCCTTTGTTCCCCTCTGTCTCTGCCCCTCCCTTGCTTGCTCTCTCTCTCTCAAAAATAAATACATATTAAAAAATAAAAGAAACCAGAAACAAAGCAATAAACATAATGTGATTTTTATCGATATATAGTTCAAAAACTGATAACACCAAACCGGTGTGGGAAGTCAGCACACTTTTCATCCTCGGGGTGGATGTAAGGGGTACTGATTGAGGAGGAGGACAAGTAAAGTTTCTGTGCCAATCTTGTTCTATTTCTTGACCTGGGTGATGGTTTCATGGATGTAATTACTCCATTCATTGTGTGGTAATTCACTGAGCTGTGCTTTGTGACTGATGTACCTGTGCTACACTTCAGAAGGGAGATTTAACACCTGAAGTTTCCCATCTTGATTGGACATTTATTTTGAAAAATCGTCAGCCCCTCCCTTACTTTACCTTCTTCTTCAGAACATTATCTCTCTCTTCGGTTTCTTGCAATTTCCCGTGGATCCAACCACAAAACATAGTTGGTTTGCATTTGGTTGACCCCGATGGTTATGGTGCCAAATACTGACTACTAGGAAAACAACTCATTTAAGGGAGACTTGCTTGGTTTTGAGTCTCTGGGACAGAGTACACTGTCTGACTTGAGCAAGTGCTCAGTAAATGTCTGCTGAATAAATGCTAGGGGATCTTTGCCCAGAATGTCTTATTACTATTCTCATGACCCTACTACAGTACCTTGCATGGAGAAGACTCTAAAACATATTTACTGACTGTATAAAAATGAATTCTGAAAGCATGATTATAGTTTAAACTACATGATGCCTCACTGGAAAATTAACCTCGAATCGTTCTGAATTATTCAGTGAAATGTTAACAGTTTCCTAGGGAATGTACATCACCATCCAAAGATGTTTTCTGCCTTGTTGCTTTTTTTTCCTGCCAAAGTTTTTAGACACTCAAGAAACTCTTATTTAATTTTCTATTTTGTGCAAGTTGTGAGTTGGTATTAGAGAGCGAGCATGCTATGACAGAAATAGTAGTGGCTAGTCCTGCTCAACCATAGGCCAGCTGATTGATTGTGTTAAATATTTGAACTATGCTTAGGTTTTGGCCACTCATGTTTAGTATGAAAATGTTGGGGGGCACCTGGGTGGCTCAGTGGGTTAAGCGTCTGACTCTAGATTTCAGCTCAGGTCATGGTCATGGGATTGAGCCGCACATTAGGCTCTTCATTGAGCATGGAAACTGCTTGAGATCCTCTCTCTCCCTCTTTTCTCTTCTCCCACTCATGCCCACCCTTTCTCTCTCTCTCTCAAACAACAACTACAGCAACAACAATAACTAAATTGAAAATGTTGGAATTGTTAAGGATAGCAAATACGTGCCATACTAATGATTATTGTCTCTTGTCCATGGGAGACATTGCTAATCAATCATATTATACTTGTCTACTGGCCCATAACTAACCTCAGCATGGCACATAACACCCATACCGATTAACTGTAGTTGGAAACTATACAAAACCTAGTTGTCAACTCTCATCAAGATGACACAAAAAGTCCCTTTCAATTCTGAAGTTCTATGGTCCTATGATCTATAAAAAGTAATATTCTCTGCAATGACTCTAAGGCACTGCATAATTCTAAAGTGCATTCAGAACTATCAGAGAAAGATTACATTTTATTATTCACAGTTTCAAAGTTAGGAGTATTTTATTGCATTATCAATCTTTCAAATGGATAATCCACGTAGAGTGCTCACTTAACACAACTCTTCTTACCTATGAATTTCTAGGATGGGATTTGAAATTGGCACAGGGACACATATCAAGTATCCCAGTAGAATGAAGATATCCCAAGTCTGAAATCCTACTGTCCCATAAGTGTTAACAGTAAAATGAATTTTCCTAGAACAGTAGCACTTGACAGGTAACTATTCTGTGTGCTTCTTCATTCAGAGAGTGAATTAGAGAAATCAAGAATAAAGATGTCATTGCCCTAACAAAGCGTGAGGTTTGAAGTACCAGAATTATGTTGTCAAATTAGGTTTATTATCAAAAGTGAGTTCGTCTAATGGCTCTGGATGGACATCTTTATCTAATGTTAAATATATTAAGTGGAATGTCTGGGTAATCACTGATAGCCTGTTAACACAGTAGTACTTGGTAGAGGAAGGAACAGTGAAGTCTGATTTTCCCAAACACTGTGGTGATTACAGCATCTGATCTCTGGTGAACGATGCTTCCCATTCCAATCTCTGAAGTTGTGACCTCAGCCTACAGCTGAAATCCTTTACATTTTCACCAAAAAGTTGGGATTACAAGCCCATTTTTTTCTTCTCTATCAGAGCTCATGAATTCAGAATTCAGGAGGTACACTGTGCAGAGTGACAGGCACATGGTAGTAGGTGGGGCTGAGATGGAACATCCCTTTCATGATGCTTTGAGGGTCCTCACAGTAAAGCACTGTCTAAGAGTCACTGAGCAAGAAGGGATGAGCAAGTGCCTGGTTGTTGACAAATGGGGCTGAAATCCTGGTTCTGCAGCTCAGATGCATCCCTCAACCTCTTGGGCCTGTTCCTGTTTGTATAATTCTGGGGATAAATGAGGTGCTTGTAAGGACTCTCCCACTTTTAACATTCGAGATGGTGCTCATTAATGTTTGCGGTGGAATCAAACCAGTGTTCATATGAAAATTATGCAGATAATCTAAGTTAAGGTGGATTGCAGACCACTCTAGAGATTCTTATTATTTTGAGATGTGTGTGCCTATTTCTAGCCAGCAGTAGTTGAGAGCTTGTGTGTCAGTTCTTATATATGCCAGCTGTCTCCTCCTTCACCTGCCTGCCTCCTTAAATCATAATCAACTTCCTGGTTGGAGTAAGCAAAACTTCAAAATTTGATGTGCCAGGTGACTTGTAAGATAGGCTCATGTAGTGCAGATTCTAGGATATTGTGATATAAGTTTACTTTGCAATCCTGCATTCCTTTCAATCTGCTATAGCAGAAAGACTACTTCAGGCATATTATACTTCAGTTTGGGGACAGTTCTGGATCTTTGAGTCTCAGTTTGGTTGTCTGTGAAATGGAAGAGGAGGCCTGGGAGATTGCCATGGTCTCCTTCTATTTTATACTTTTACATGTATCCAAATGCTACTTTTATTTTTTATTTTTATTTTTTGGACGTTTATCCACTTTTGAGAGAAAGAGAGAGCGTGAGCAGGGATAGAGAGAGGAGACACAAAATCTGAAGCAGGGTCCAGGCTCTAAGCTGTCAGCACAGAGCCGTAAGTGAGGTTTGAACTCATGAACCAGAAGATCATGACCTGAGTTGAAGTTGGATGCTTAACCGACTGAGCCACCCAGGCACCCCTCCAAATGCTACTTTTAGTCTCCAAGCTTCTCAGAACCAGACTACCTTTCCGATCAAGAGCTGCATGAGACAGGCTACTTGCCTCAGAAAGCCCTTTAATGATTTACACTGGGCATGCCCAGTGCAACTGGCTTACCCCCAGTGGCATTTGTTACAAGTTATCAATTCTGTTTTTAGAGCATCCTGTGAGTGGTCTTTCTAGGGTGTGGAAAAATTAGTTTGGCTAAATATATCTGACTAAATGTATGTGTATTTATACATACTACATATTCACTTTTTAAAGGGATTGTTTGGAGATCAGTGTCAAAAAGTCTAAATCTGAGGATTCTTAAACTGGAGTTGCTAAGAATATCAAATATGTGTTCAGTCTGAGCCCAAGGCTAAATGACCCTCCTCGATTCGCTTATAGGAGGCCAATGGGCTGTACAAAGTGCCAGACTTCTGAATATTACTTGTATTATTAGGGCATATTTGTTTCCTACTGCTGCCATAATAAATTACTACAAATTTGGCAGACTGAACAGTACAAATTTATTATCTTACAGCTCAAGTCAGAAGCCGAACTCAGGTCTGACTGGGCTGAAATCAAGGTGTTGGCAGGGCTCCTTTTCAGAAACTCTGGAGAGGAACCTGTTACCTTGCCTTGTCCAGCTTCTAGAGGCTGCACACAGTCCTTGGATCATACCCCCATCCTCCCTCTTCAAAGCCACCAATGTCCTCTCTGACCCCTCTTCCAAGGTCACATCTCTCTCTAATCACAGCCAGGAAAGGTTCTCTGATTTTGAAGACTTGTGATTATAATGTGTGTACCTGAATGATCCAGGATTGTCTCCCTTTCTCAAGTCCTTAACCTAATCACACTTGCAAAGTCCCTTTTTCCATGTCAGACAGCATATTCACAGGTACAGGGATTAAAACATGAACATCTTGTGGGGAGCTATTATTCTGCTTCCCACAATATAATCAATGGAGGCCTTTAAGAAAGTCTATTATTTTGCACCCAAGGAAGAGGAATGTGAGGAATTTCAAAGCCACAAAGTGATACGAAATACTATGTACAGCCCAAAGGGCACAAAAGACCATCTGGTTAAATGTCTCACTTTACAGATGAGAAAACTAGGGCCCAGGCAGTTCAAGGTCACAAGGTCTGATTAGCAGAGAAGATACATGTGGAATCCAGCTCTCCTGGCTCATAGCCACTCCCTATGGCCCTTGGATCACATTCTCACTGCAAAGAAGCATTTTGTTTTTATAAAACCACTGATTGGCGGTGGGGGGGGGGTCCTCTTTGTTCCACTTGGAAGAACATTTTTGAATGAGAACAGAAATTTGTTAAAAGGTTCTTAATGAAATGGCAGGACAGTTTGCCATTTTTGCAAAAAAATATCACTTTTAATCCCAAGTGACAAAATTATTCTGTTGCCAAAGGGAGATGGTATTTAAATAAAGGTCTCACAAAATCAGGGCAAACGCAACATACGATATATTAGAAATTTAAGGATAAATTCAAAGAATCTTTGGACCTTGGAAATTTGACTCTTGATTACTCTGACTTCCTAGATCTACATATCAATCTATCATTCCATCCATCATTTCACCTATCCACCGTCCCAGCCTACATGTTACTCATTATAACCAACCACGTGCCAGGGGCGCTTGGAATACAGCGGTGAAGAAAAAACTGTCCCCACACATCCAGGGCTGAAAGTAGTAATTTGAGGGGTCCCCAAGGGTGTTGTATGCCTCACCTGATAACCAGATTCCTGGCTTCTGCACATCTGTGGAAGTAGAAGGGGCTGAGCCTAGGACTCTGCATTTTAGCAAGTTCCTCAGGTGATTTCAATACACATTAAATTTTGATTCCTACTGAAGTAAATGAAAGCAATTCAGCTGGTAGAGTCCCACATCCATACTCTCTCCAAGGTTTACTGTGATCTCTGGTGAGGGTTGGGGGTGGGGGTAGGGGAAGGAGGAAGAGCCAACCAGAACACATCCCCTTCTCCAGATATGTCTAGGATGTTGATTTACTATGATCATTAATTCATCTGCACCCCATTTTCCTTTGGGAGGTTCATGAACTTTCAATAAAGTGAATCATGCCCCCTGATAAACTTTTGGGAGTGCACAAGATTGCTCTCTACATTGAATGAAGAGAAGTGAACACAAAATCTACACAGTGTCACATTCAAAGCCATGTGCAATTCAGTTTTCTACCTTTCCACCATTTATTCTGCTGGTGTTCAAATAGCTTTTGCCCATGATAAGAATATGTTTGGAAAACACTTGGCATTTGTCAGAAGTCAAACTACATATGTGGTACTAGGATTTAAAATGAATGCTTGATGTGACATGACTTAGTTCATATCCAAGAAGGCAGAGCCCTGGCACTTTGCTTCCAAGTTATGATGCTACCAATATTGGGGCTGAAATCAATTATTTACATGTCACTTGATGAGCCAGTGAAATCTGGAAAACATCAAGATGTGAATTTTCCAGCTGTTCTTTGAGTTGATTGTTGATTCTGAAAGGCACCAGTTTACTGCTAAGATCCCAGCCTAAATAAGAGGGCTTTTCATTACTGATGAGCTATCACTGAAAAAAAGGATGCATTCTAGAAGTTTTACTCTTGGCAGTGTGGCCCCAAACATTGCAGCTTTTGAAAGTACCAGGGATGTATATTTGAACCAGAGTGACAGAATTCCTTGAAAAATGGTAGTTCACTTCAGTCAGAGGGATTTTTCAAATTTCTGTGTGTTCATATAGCTACTTTTCTATTGGGGTTTATTTTATTTATTAAGTATTTTCAATTCATTGAAACTTACTTGACACATATTTATTCAGTGTCTATTACCTGCCAGGAATAATAGGAAGCATTGGGCATAGAAGGGTGAAAAACACAAAGGCAATTCCTAAGCTCATGAAATTTACTACATCCTAAGAATAATTCTGGAGGAGGGGCACCTGGGTGGCTCATTGGGTTAAGTGTCCCACTCTTGATTTCGGCTGAGGTCATGATCTCACAGTTTCTTAAATTTTTGTTTTTTTATGATGATCTCACAGTTTCTTTTTTTTTTTTTTTAATTTTTTTTCCAAAGTTTTTTATTTATTTTTGGGACAGAGAGAGACAGAGCATGAACGGGGGAGGGGCAGAGAGAGAGGGAGACACAGAATCGGAAACAGGCTCCAGGCTCCGAGGCATCAGCCCAGAGCCTGACGCAGGGCTCGGACTCACGGACCGCGAGATCGTGACCTGGCTGAAGTCGGCCGCTTAACTGACTGTGCCACCCAGGCGCCCCTGATCTCACAGTTTCTTAGAACACGACCCACATCCGGCTCTGCATTGACAGCTGACAGCACAGAGCCTGCTTGGGATTCTCTCTCTTGCTCTGCCCCTTCCTCCCCAACCCCCTGAATAAATAAACTTAAAAAAAAAAAGTCATTCTGGTGGAGAAAAGCAAATAAAATAATAATAAAATGTAATAAATAACCGGAAGGAAATACAAGAGGCGGCAGTAGAGAAGGAGGGGCACCTACTTTAGTTTCAATGAAAAATGAGTCTTTACAACTGTAATTGCTGACCTAATTCTCGAGCTTTTTGTGTAAGATTCGGGCAAAGGGTTTTGTATCTATTAACTTTTTAATTGTCCTTCATTTCACAACAGATATTTTATAACAAGTACCTAGTTAATGTATACTTCCCATTCTAGTTTATACTCATGGGTTCATAATTAATATTTTATTTAATGACTGAAGGTAATGAGAAATCATGATGTTGCTATTTTTCAAACGTGGTGTTCATTTTTCAGTGAAATTTAAGCCTGGTGCACAAATATGTATCTGCCACAAGATGGCGTGGTTGATATTTACAGAGGATCCCTTGCAGGAAGGGCATTACACCTTTGGAGAACTGCTCACGCAGATACAAACACACTTTCCTTCTACTTAGTGAATAGGGGGATGAAGGCAGATGACAAAAGAAACACGTTAAAAAATGTTCAACTATTTTTTTTAAATGGAAAAATCTTCCCTTAAACTTGTCTCTGAAAACTAAAGCTGACTGGGTTTGCAGCCCCTCTTAGGTGGTCTGACTCTATATACTGATGCCAATTATTTGAATTCATCAATTCTCAAAATGTATTTACTACTAGGATAACCTTATTTCTTCTCACCAAGACAAAGAAAGAAAGAGAGAGAGAGAGACAGAGACAGAGAGAAAGAAAGAAAGAGAGAAAGAAAGAAAGAAAGAAAGAACGAACGAACGGACAAAAGAGAAAATACCCCCTTGATTATTTTAAGACCTTCACTTTTTTTTGGTGCATTCTTCTTGTGTGTCAGACCATAATGACAAATTTCTATAACTTTCTACTTATTCATCACCACCCCTCTCCTTGCCCTTCCTGCAATGTATCTCTGCACACTTTCCTGTTTAAATCATCACCATTTTCATCTTTTGGATTAAAGACAAGGAAATCTCTGTTCTCCATACTTCAGCTAGTTCTCTGCAATGGTGAACAACACTTTGCTTGTATATTTTCATTTCTGTAAATAAACTTCAAGAACTTCTTAGATTAGCTTTATAATTTAGCACTTGGGTTTCACATTTTTCTTCATAATTTTTTTGAGGAGGGAGGGGCAGAGAGAGAGGGAGAGAGAGAATTTTAAGCAGGCTCCATGGCCAGCATGGAGCCTGACACGGGTGTCAATCTCACGACCATGACCTGAGCCAACATCTAGAGTCAGTTGGACACTTAACGTTCTGAGCCTCCTAGCCATCCCTCACATTTCTCTTCAAATCACCCCTTTCCCATGGCCCTCTCCCTTGTATGTACAATCCCTCCTCACCCCCTCAACCACCCTCACCTTAGCCACTGGCTTTGTAAAACTCATCTACCCTGATGATCTTATTTTCTAAAATTTTCACCTTTGCCTTCAACAGATTTTCTTTTCTATGCAACTGCAAAGATTTCTCATGCCTACTCTTGTTCTGGACACACCTCAGATAAATCTCAATTTCATTCTGCCCTGGCATTCAAGCCAGTAACCTGATCCTCACATTTTCCTAACTGATTCTCCTCACAGTGTGGAACCTTAATGAAAATGAGAACAAGTCACATTCACCTTGCTTTAGTCAAGTTTCTTTTTTCTTTTCTTTTCTTTTCTTTTCTTTTCTTTTCTTTTCTTTCCTTTTCTTTTCTTTTCTTCCCCCCCCCCCTTTTTTTTTGTGAAAATTGCTCATACTTTTTACTTGGCTTATTGGAGTCTACCTTACTGGCATGAAATCAGGAATCTGGGCAGCTAGATCTGACTGCTACACATGTGACCTTGTGCATGACCTTTTTGGGCCTCAGAGTCCTCTGTAAAATGAGGGCCTTGGAAACATGCTCTTAGAGATCTCTTCTATCTCTAACATTTTTTTTTAAATTCTGCAAATGATGGCTTCACACTTCACCCAAATTTCTCTGACATAGTGTTTACTGACCCTTAATTAATATATGCAAGGCTGTCTTGGCAGAGGAAGGGGAGGATGGGGCAGGGGGACGATAAAAAGGAAAGTAGGGGGAACAGAGGAGGAGGCAAGGCCCTTCACTGCTCTCTCTTCCAAATCATGTCTCCCCTACAAAATTAACCTAGATGTAACAGAAAGAGAATTAAAACCTCACCTACTGAAGAAGACTTACTGGCTTCTTCAGGCCATCTTAAACCTTATTTGGAGCAATGAAGGGAACAAATATGACAAATACGTAATAATAATAAAACTTCCAGAAATTTAACCTTCAAAGAACTTACAGGAACTTCTCCTTGAAAAAGAATAAATGAAAGACCAGTCACTTGCAAAAGCATAAACAGGATAGCCATCCTTGATTCCTCACAATGTTTCCTAGGCTACTTATTCTCAAACTTCAGCGGTCCGTCGGTATCATCTTGCAGGCTTGCTAAAACCAACTGCCAAGCCCTACCTCCCTACAAGTTTCTGATTCTGCAGGTCTGAGGTGAAGAATGTTCCTCACTGCTAATCCAGAAGCACACTCAGAGAACCAATGCCCCAGAAAAGCAGGTGCCTGACCTCTCAAAGGTGAAATGTTGAAAGCTTTTCCTCTAAGATTAGGAAAAAGACAAGGTTGCCCACTCTCACCACTTTTATTCAATATAGTATTGAAGTCCTAGCCAGGGAAATAAGGCAAGAGAAAGGAAATAAAGGCATCCAAACTGGAAAGGAACAAGTAACACTGTCACTATTTGATGACATGGTATAAAGAAAACCCTAAAGACCATCAAAAAACTGTTATAATTAATAAGTGAAGTCAGTAATGTTTCAGGATACAAAATCAAAACACAAAAATCTGTTGTATTTCTCTACACTAATAACAAACTATCAGAAAGAAAAATTAAGAAAACGATCCCATTGCAACTACATCAGAAAGAATAACATACCTAGGAAAAAATTTAGCCAAGAGGTGAAAGAACTATATACTAAAAACCATAAGACAGTTAAGAAAGAAATGGAATAAAACACAAATAAATGGAAACATTCTGTGCTCATGGATTGGAAGAATTTATATTATTAAAATATACATACTAGCCAAAGTGATCTACAGATTCAATGCAGTCCTTATCAAAATGCCACAGACTTTTTCAAAGAAATAGAACAATCCTAAATTTTTTATGAAACCACACACACACACACACACACACACACACACACACACACACACCTGAATAATGAAAGCAATCTTGAGAGAGAAGAACAAAGCTGGAAGCATCACACTCCCTGATTTCAAACTCTCTTACAACACTATAGTAATCAAAGAAGTATGGTTTTGGCATAAAAATAGATTATGGCATATGGTCATTAATTTATGTCAAAAGGGTCAAGAATATACAATGGGGAAAGGACAGTCTATTCGATAAATGGTGTTGGTAAAACTGGACAGCGACATGCAAAATAATGCAACCAGACCAGTATTTTGCATCATACACCAGCATTATATCAAAACAGATTAAAGGCTTGAACATGAGACCTGAAACAATAAAACTCCTAAAAGCAAATATAGGAAGTAATCTCCTTGACAGTAACCTTAATGATGATTTTTTTTTAAATCTGACACCCAAAGTAAAGGCAACAAAAGCAAAGATAAACAAATGGACTTCATCAGACTGAAAAGACACACAGCGAAATCATCCTACTGAATGGGAGAAATAAAATAAAAAGACAAACCTACTGAATGGGAGAAAATATTTGCAAATCACATATCTAATAAGGTGTTAAGATCTGAAATATATAAAGAACTCATCCAACTCAATATACAAAACCCAAACTATTCGATTAAAAAATGGGAAGATCTGAGTAGGCATTTTTTTCTGAGGAAGACGTACAGATGTCCAACAAGTACACTGTGCATCATTACTCATTAGGGAAATGAAAATTGAAGCCACAATGAGATATCACCTCACACATATCAGAATGACAATTGTCAAAAATGCAAGAAATAACAAGTGTGAGAATGTGGAGAAAAGAGAATTCAAGTGCACTGTTGGTTGGAATATAAAGTATAGCCATTGTGGAAAATAGTATGGAATTTCCTCAAAAAATTAAAAATAGAACTCTAATGTGATCTGGTAATTCCACTTCTGGATTATACAAAAATATACAGAAAATAATGAAAAGACTAATTTGAAAAGATACATGTACTACCATGTGCATAGTAGCATTATTTATAATAACTAAGACATGGAAACAACCTACGTGTCCACTGATGGATGGATACTTAAAATGTAGCATACATACACAATGGAATATTATTCAGCAGTAAAAAAAAGAATGAAATCTTCCCTTTTGTGACAACATGGATGGACCTTGATGGCATTACGCTTAAGTGAAGTAAGTCAGAGAAAGATAAATACCATACAATACTTTTGGTATGTGGAATCAAAAACAAACACAAAAACAACAATCAAGCTCATAGATACAGAAAACAGATTAGTGATTACCCAACAAGTGGGATGGGGATGAGTGGCAGAAAGGGGTGAAGGGGGTCAAAGGATTACAAAATATTAGAGCATATGGGACTTGGAAATTATTTAATCCAACCCTTAATTCTGCAGATGAACATCAAGTTCCCCATTATTAGCATATTGTGTGTGTGTGTGTGTGTTTGTGTGTGTGTACCCAAAAAACTCTATGTATTTTTCTATAGTCTTCTGGCATTAAACACTGGAGAAGAAGGCTCATAGACATCATGTGTTGGTGTTTTCCTATTGATTTTCTCTGGAATAGGGTAAAACCTGTCCATCTACAGACTCAGTAACATGCCCTATCCCTGGTCCTTCTTCAGGAGGATTTATTTGTTTCCAGTTAAGTCTTTACCACTTTCCTCTAAATGCCCTGCTTCCCTCTACAGGAATACCTAGTTGAGATGTTCTCCTCTTGTCCTCCATGTGTTCAACCTCCTGATCACCACTCATCACTTTGCCCTTTTTGTGTTCCTTCTGCGTTCTAGAAAGGTTCTTAGGTTGGTCTGCACAAGGCCAGTTCTACCATGAGCTTCCACTACAGGGCTAGTCCCCTTTCCATTGCCAGCTTGCTATCTTTGCATCTGTCCCGTAGTCTTATTACATCAGTCTGTTTTTTCCATGAGACTTCTCAGATCACAGAGACTCTTCCTGCATCCTTTCAAAGATGCCCAGTGTTGTTCTTCTGCTTCTTAGAACTGATCATTTTCAGAAGTATGCTTGTATTCAACAGAATGTCTCTGTTTTGATTTTGTCACATTTGTTTTTGTTTTTATCCTTTTTTCACTCTGGAATGTGGGGAAATCTAGTCACATTGTCACGCTGTAGGCCCTGTTTACTGTCTGCCCACGTGTTGGTGGGTTCTCCTTTTTAGATCTGCTAGAGAACATGTGAAGGTGTACAGACAAGAGAAGGTACACAGCTCTGAAATCAACTTCCAGAATGTAACAGAAACCTAAATTCTGTGATTCTGCCCCTACGGTTTTTCTATCATTCTGAACTGATGAATACATAGGATCTATAGTCCCATTATAAACTGTATATATTTTCTTTTATTATTTTTGTCATGAAGAGCTCTTAAGCACAATGAATTAGTCAGCATTCCTTGACTGTCTTTGTACCAGGTGCTGATGTGAATGCTTCGTGTATGTTAACTATTTAAATTCTTACAATAACCCTGAGAATTAGGCACTATTGTCCTTACTTTAGAGTACAGATTGAAGCACAGAGAAGTTAAGGAATTTGCCCAAAGTTGCAAAGGCAATAAATGATTGGAGCAGGTTTCGTATCCAAGCAGACTCAAATACTCTGTCACACTGCGATGTAATAAGAAATACATATATCGGTCTCTGCTACAGTTCCTGACATGGAGCTCCTAAAACCCTTGCAATTTCCTGAGTGATCAGAGTGTCTTTTCTTCTAATCAGGCAACTCCTGGTGGGTTCCTAGATGGGGGCTAGCCACTGGAAAGACCAGCCCATAATAAGAAGCTTCGAACTTTCAGTTCTAACCCCTATTCTCTGGACAGGTGAGAAGGGCTGGAAACTGAGTTTTTACATTGATTATGCCCAAGTGATGAAGCCTTATACATCCCCAAAGTATGGGATTTGGAGAGCGTCTTAGTTGATAAGCATACCCATGTGCCAGAAGGGTGCCCCACCCCACCTCCACAGAGACAGAAGCTCCTGCACTCAGACTCTTTAAGACACATGTATCTCTCCATCTGGCTGTTCATTCCTAGCCTTCATTATATCCTTTATAATAAAGCAGTAAACGTAAATGTTTATATGAGTTCTGTGAGCCATTCTAGAAAATTACTAAGCTCAAGAAAAGGGGGTTGTGGGAACCTCAAATTGTGGCTGGTTGGTCAGAAATACAGGTGACAACCTGGGACTTAGGAGTAGCATGTGAAAGTGGTGGCAGTCTGGTAGGACTGAGGTCTTAACCTCTGGAGTCTTCCTAACTTTAGGTAGAAAGTATTAGACCTGAACTAAACTGTAGGACACCCAGCTGGTGTCAGAGAATTGGTTGGTTTGGGGAAAAACTGACACATCAGGCCACAGAAATTCCTATGTGAGTAGTAGAGAAAAAACACAACAGTTTTTATATGTACATTGTCTCTCATTTCTATCTCATTTTAATAGATGTGGGAAAATTCACTCATTTTGTAGAAGCAGGGAAAAGCTGGCATGAGAATGAACTTGGAGTCTATCACTCCTCTCACCATACCAGGCATTTTGTGGTATGTGTTTTCATAAAGACATGCCTACCTTCTGCTCACTGGGTGAATGTGTAAGCCCACCTGCCCCCAACACCATTCAGCAAATGTCTGATTTACAGAATTTACAGAATTAGATGTACTGAATGTATGTTTTCAAAATCATTCACTATTACATTCCCATCAATAGTGCACTGAGGAGGAAATGCATTTGTTTATGTTCAGTTCCTCTTAAATTATGCCTGTTTTAAGGACCAATGAGTAAAATATTTCTAATAAATTTTTCATTCTTCATAGTTCATGAAGCACACATAATTATACTCTGTAACAACAGAGAGCTTGAGGATTTCCCCTGCTCCATTTTCAGGGCAAGGCTTTGCAATATAAGCTGGAGTCTCATCGAGACAAATCATGATTATCTAAGCTCCAGGATGCGATATTAAAAAAACTATAAAACCAAATATCTGCAAAGATACTCTTCCACCAAGTGGGAAATATATCTCTCAAATTAGACTCCATGGCCTTCATTTTCTCTTTTCTTCCTGTACCACCTTTTGCTGAGTGTCCTAAAGTTCTGTGATATCCAAAATGGTAGCCACTAGCCAAGTGTGGCTATTTAAGTCTAAGTTACTTAAAATCAAATACAATGAAACGTTCAGGTCCTCAGTAGCACTAGCTGCATTTGATGTGCTCAATAGTCATATGGGGCTGGTAGTGGCCGTAATGGTCAGTGCAGACAGAATATTTTCACCACCTCATTAAGTTCTGCTGGACAGAGCTGCCTGTGTTGTTTCTCTATGCTAGCAGGGGCAAACCAGTCATGGACAATGGGAAAGATTTCTATTTATTTTTTTTTTTACAATTTGATCCCAAAAGTTTTAGGACTAGAAGAAACACTGGAGTTTACATGGTTCCTTCATGGTGATGTTAGCAATAGTTTACAGCTTCATAGAATTTGGGAGTGTAGTTGCTCAATAAATGTTTGCTGAGTGAATGAAGGATTGACAGTTCATGGTGAGCTAATTTACATAGTGTCTCACTTGATCTTTACCACAATTCTGGTAGGCTGGGCTAATTCCATTTTAAAGATGAAGAAACTTAGGATTATACAATTTAGCCAATATCAAACTAGCAAAATTAAGAGATTAATTTAAGACCATGTTTTTTAATCTAAATTTAGCAAAGGAGTTGAGGCACAGAACAGAGAGGTTCTGTTACATTTTAAGAACACACAGCAGTGGGTAGTAGATCTAGAACTAGAACCCAGGGCTCCTGAAGGTGAACCCACTGTTTTTCTACTTCACCATGACATCATATTTAACTTTAGAACATACTTCTTCTTTCTCTAGAAATATCCCCTTTACCATCTTCTTTGATGTTAAATTTGTGTCTTTGGGAATGGTCTTCTAGAAACTGTCTTCAAACTACTGGTACTGTACTAACAATAATATTTATAACGAAATCTTGCTATATACTGAGCTCTAGTATCAAGACTTAACATTGACAATTTTGTTTAATTCTTCTCAGGGTCTTTCGAGGTCAATTCTATTATCATCTTGTTTTGAGGCTGGGAAAACTGACGCATGGAGGTTTGGGTGATTTACTCACAATTAATGACCCAAACTCCTGTGGTCTGACTCCAGAGCCTAAAGGAGGGAATCCCATGAGACTGGATGAAGAGAAATAACTCCACAGGGAAGCTGGAGTTTCCTAGAAGGGAATTTCTAAGAAACATACAAAAGGAACCCTTTAGAAAAAAAATGCCCCCAAGAGAAAGAGACAGTTTTGAACAACCTCGAAGTGTGCACGGTCCTGATGCTAAATTATGGCAGCACCAGCCACATGAGAATATGAGTTTTTCACCTGCCTGCCACCCTCTTGTCCTGTGCATAGAAGAATAAATCAGCTAATGGATACTGGGAAACTAAGAAGGAGTCCACAGGGCTCCCCTCCGTCTTCACGGGGTTCAGCAAAACCAAAAGGCTCAAAGCAGAACCAGGCTGGGGGCTGAGAAACTGCTATCAGGTAGAGTTTGGAGTTTTGATTCTTACACTGGAATGGAGATTTTAATCCCTTGATTTGAAACTTTTTTGAAATGGAGACTAATGGGCAGAGTTTATAATTATCTGAGCATGGTCCCTGACAAAGAATTCATCTGAGTGGTAAATTTGAACATATTATGGAACACAATAAATTTGTCTTCTGCCTGTTATTGATGTCACCTGCATAAGAAAATGGTCACAGAACTGAAGTATGTTACCATCCCCGTTTTAGGCCTTTCTAATTTTATCCAGACCTCAACTCAGCTCTCAGACTAGAGCTTAGGCTATTTTAAAAGCCTGAGAATAAAATCTTTAACAATCTATGCTGTCCAACTTCTCCTAGGAATAATAGTGAGGAAGGGGATTTCTCTCGATGAAAATGCAGGGAACAAACCCATGAGGGCCTGTGCCTGTGGCCAGACCCCCATGAGAGGCTGCTTTGCCAGGTAATGTCCAAATCTGAAAATCAGCCAAATATACAAGAGAAAGAAGAGCTCCCCTTCCCTCAGGTATTCTGGGGCTCAGGCCCCTGGGGAAAAAAAAAACTTCGTGTTCTAAGTCACTTAGTGCATTTCCATGTCAGCTGAGTACAGGCAAGATATACCGGGCATTAAAAGAGGTAAGTGATATGGAGCAAAGGGAGCTTCTATTTCTGGTGGGAATACAAAATGGGATAGCTACTTTGGAGGACAGTTTGGTGGTTTCTTACAAAACCAAACACACTCATGATCTAGCAATCTTACTCCTTGGTATTTACCCAAATGAGTTGAAAGCTTATGTCCACACAAAAACCTGTGTCAGATGTCGATAGCAGCTTTGTTTATAACTGCCATAACTTGGAATAAGCCAAGATATTTTTCAGTAGGTGAATGGATAAATAAAGTCTGGTACATCCATACAATGGAATGTTATTCATGGCTAAAAAGAAATGACCTACCAAACCATGAAAAGACACGGGCAACTTCAAATACATATTACTAAGCAAAAGAAGCCAGTCTGAAAAGGCAATATACTTTATGATTCCAACCATATGACATTCTGGAAAAGGCAAAACTATGGAGAGTAAAAAGATCAGTGGTTTCCAGGGATTAATGGGGAGGGAGGAATGAATAGGTGGAACACAGAATTTTTAGGGCAATGAAAATACTCTTCAGGATGTTATAATGATGGATACATGTCATTATGCATTTGCCTAAACCATAGAATGTACATCACCAAGAGTGAGCCGTAATGTAACTATGAATTAATGATAGTGTGGATCCACTGATTGTAACAATGTGCCACTCTGGTTCTGCACCTTGATATCGGGTGAGGCTCTGTGAGGGCAGGAATATGCAAACTCTCACTTCCCGCTCAATTTTGTTGTGAATCTAAAACTGCTCTAAAGAATAAAGTCTATTAAAAAATAAAGGGCCTCTGGGTGGCTCAGTTGGTTGAGAGCCTGACTCTTGATTTTGGCTCAGCTCATGATCCCAGGGATGTAGGATAGAGCCCCATGTTGGGTTGCATGCTGTGGCCTCTGCCCTTCTCCCCTGCTTGTGCTGCCCCTCTAAAAGAGACAGAGAGAGAGACAGACAGACAGACAGAGAGGAAAGCACCCAGGATCTTCACTTCTCTTTATCTCTGACTTTCTCTCATTTTGCATCATTTCCAGGGAAGATGGAAATCAGCCATAGCTCTGGCCTGTTGAATGTGTGACTCTGTCCTGAGGATATCAGGAGTCTCTTTCCTACCACTGCACCCTCACAGAGCCAAGGGAGAAAATGAACTAATTACAAAATGTAAAGCAGAGACTGAAATCTGGCAGCCTATAGGCCAAATTCTGCCTGCAGATGTATTTTCTTGGCCAGAAACTTATTTTATTTTTTAATTTAAACTATTCACTAAAATTTAAAGCTGTGTTTCATGTAAAAACTTTTATTTTTGGCTTTCCCTTTAAAATAGTCAGAATCAGCAACAAAGGGCTCAGAATTCCACAAAAACCAGCAACCAAGGGCTCAGAATTCCACAAAGCAGTAGTTGGCTAAAGCTGAGCTGTTTCATTTGTATTACCTGCCTGGTTGCAGAAGCAATGAGAAGCCTGAGACCCTTGTTATAAAGGGCTGCAACTATTTGAACAGTTACTTAGGAGCAGATATGCATTAAAAATTTTTTTTTAATGTTTGTTTATTTTTGAGAGACAGAGAGAGGGAGAGGGAGTCATGCACAAGTGGGGGAGAGGTAGAGAGGGAGTGGACAGAGGATCTGAAGTGGGCTCTGTGCTGACAGCAGAGAGCCCAATGCGGGGCTCAAACTGATGAACCATGAGATTATGACCTGAGCCAAAGTCGGACACTTACTCGACTGAGCCACCCATATGCCCTGATATGCATTTTTTTTTAAACGATAAACATCATTTAGGATGTGGAAAGAACAAACTAGGATATTACAGATCTGCCGTTCCCTATAGAAAAATTCTGGAATCTTCTAAAAAGTGGAAATTTATAAACATGTCAATATCAGATGAGCTTCTATCAAATGAGGAAACAGTGAATATTCAAGAGGGAGCAGAAAGCTGTACTGAGAATGATGGAGCCTGAAACTGCATTTCTAGATTAGCCTTGAGTCATCTGGGTGACCTCAGAAGAGTCAATCATTTCCTAGACTGCAGTTTTACTACTATAATTAGGGACTGGTGTAGCTAATGTTCCCCAAAGAGCATTTCTTGGTATACCAATCCTGAGTCTCTGTGAAAAGACGGTTCCTTTTCCAAATAGTTTGGGATTACTGAATCTTTTACTTGGCTTTGGAAGACAACCCTTGACTACTGCCACATTAAAGAGTGTTCCTATAGGAATAAAACTTGGTTACCTTTGTTTAATCTGGTGCGTTGTGTAAATTTACTTGACAAAAGATAGTTTTTATTAACAGTGTTCAGACTTGTTCTTGTGGCACACATTTTGATGAGTCACAACTATATCGGGATCCATCCAACCTGTATGTTCCATGGTTTTGTGAAGGGTTTTAAGCACACATTTAGAACTGGAGGGATTTGCATTTCAGGATATTTCTAATTAATTCATTTCACTTTATCCATTTTTTTTTTCTTCAGAGAGCACTCTAGTCTTCTCCATTGCTAAGATAACTATGCAGCAAATTAGTAATGGGAAGTATATTCTCTGTATTATCTGAATTTGATTTTCCAAGGACTTCTTTTTCTAGGTATAATACATGTTCATCCCTTCCAAAGTGACCATTATGCTGCTAAAATAGTGAAGTCTGGCAAAAGCAGAGCTGTTGTGGAAACATTAAGAAAACATAATTATCGCAGAACGGCACCACCCAATTTGCATATTGTTGAAATGCATCTTGATGGGAGAAAGAAACAATTTCAGGAAAATATTTTCTGTGTCATGATTTCCATCCTCTTTGTTTCTCTTATCCACGTGGGGCCGATCAGAATGCTTTATTACATAAATTTGAAATAAATCAGGATTAAAAAAAATCTATTTCCTATGAACGAGGCAAGCTTAATCCTTTATGGTTCCTCAGGGGTGAATTTGGGAGCCCCTGAAAAATATAGCTCCTTCTGGAGCACTAAAAATTCCTTCAAAGAGCTCATGGAAATGCCATTTCCTTCCAGATGATGTGACACCAACATGCAGGCATGGGGGAGTTAGCCTTTGAGCCAAATGTACCAGATATTAAGCAAACCATTCAGGGTTATACAGATAAACTTAGATTTATATCTTTAAAACAGTCTGAATAGGAACATGCGAATTCTTCATATAGAAGAATTTTTCTTTTCTTTTCCTTTTGTACAAAGGCAGAGATGGCTGCAGGTATTCTTTTCATTGTTGAACCTCAATTCTTCTTGTGCCCACTCCTAAAGCGCTCAGTGGTGAGGGATTTGGGGCTGACGGCACATGACTGCTTATAGTCCATCAGTTCACCTTTGGCACACCAGGGGAATACTCTGCTTAGCAAGAGACATGGATCTAGCATCTAAAAAGGATTTTGATACTAATAAACTAAACGCCAAGAGTCTAGACCATTAACATAAAATTTGCTGGGAATGCATATATAGTTTTTTCCTAAAGTTCGAAGAAGTCACAGATACATGGATATGTGGACCAAAGAACTTTGAGTTATCCATATGCTCATTGTGATTAGGCAGGTTCTGAGGTTTTATTAATAAAAGTACAATATTTAACACACATAGGCAGTTTCTGTCCCACAGAAACATGTCTTCTACACTGGTCACTCTGGATAAATACTACTGGTTTTTTCCCAAATGCTTTATTTTCTTAGGAACAGTGGTAAATTGGAGTATGTAGAAGATGCTGATAGGAGAGTGGGAGAAGAATGTTTGGAAATCCTGATAACTTGGAGACTGAGAACTCTCTAAAGGAGACGCTGGGTCTTGATCATTTTTGTATCCCCAAGTAGCTGGGAAGAATTGACACTGTAAATACCCTTGAAGAACTTAAAGGAGAAATGACAGATGGCTACAATATGGGATTTTTAAAAGGCTGACTTTCTCTAGGGGAAAGAAATTGGGTTGGTATTTGCAGATTATTGCTATGCGATAATGTAGAATATTATTATGTTTTAATCATAATGCCCAATGTTAGAAGTGAACTCAGACTAGCCGAAAATTTTCCATGCTTTGCCTTCACTCTATTGTCTGTCAAGCACCTGTGCTATTTCTCAAGGCAAAAGGAACTTAAATGGATTTTCATGAGTTGATGTAAATTTACATAATGGTTTTTGTGACTCCCTCCCCACCCCTTCCCGTTGCTTCAGCTAAATGTTTCAGAGTATCTCTGTATTTTCTACATTATCTCTCTTCTTCTATCTCCAACAATTCCAATGATAAGCAAAATTTGGATTGAAAATCACAGTAAGCAGAATTAGTCTGGTATTACAAATCTAGGAAAACCAAAGAATGAGATAAAGCCCCCAATCAGACTTTCCTTACAAGGTCCTTTTGCTATGCGGATGGCTATAGTGAACAGGAAAAGTGATTGTAAATATCCTACAATTTCAGCTTAAAAGTATTTGTGAAAGTTTTTCCTCCCCATTTGGGTTTAGATTTGAACTTGGCATGATTTCTACTACATGGCAATACTATGTGATAGTAAAGTCTCTCAAGATCCTTCTGTATATTTTCTACCTTATTTTTTTTTTCAATTTTTTTTAACGTTTATTTATTTTTGAGACAGAGAGAGACAGAGCATGAATGGGGGAGGGGCAGAGAGAGAGGGAGACACAGAATCAGAAGCAGGCTCTAGGCTCTGAGCCATCAGCCCAGAGCCCGACGCGGGGCTCGAACCCGCGGACCGCGAGATCGTGACCTGAGTTGAAGTCGGACGCTTAACCAACTGAGCCACCCAGGCGCCCCTATTTTCTACCTTATTTTTAAAGTAAACTTAGGTCCAGAAAGGATCACAAGAAAATGGCAGTGGGCAGGTTGGTGCGTATGTGTATGTAGGAGTCCATAGTTGTAACACATAAATCACTGAGGAGGAAGTTAATAGTTCTAGAACTTTTAAACAATTAGAATCATTTAACAATGTCACAGTGGTGACCTTCTAACCCTGGAAATCTTCAAGCAAGGAGCCTGGAAAGCTAGCTGTCTGGGTGAGGAGACTTATCATGAAAGAAAAGGACTCTTGGATGGTTTCTGAGTTTCCTGTTATTTCAAATCACTCACAATCAATCATCAGACAATAAAAACAAAGAAAGTGTAGATTTTCAGTTCTAGCTACTACCCATACAGTGAGGGTTTTAATCCAACACCAATGTACAACTCCATGATAATATGACCGAGAAAGAAGAAAGGCCTGTACTGCTTTACTGTGGGGACCATTCACCTGTTTGTTACCCTCCAGAGAGCAGGGTTTCCGGCAACAGCCAGCAAAAATGTTGAGAGGCAGGATGAGATTCAGCAAACTTCTACGGAGCTTCTACTCTGTGCCAAGGACTATGTTAGACACTTCAGGAGTTGAAGAGATAAACAGAGTACTTTCCCTCAAAGACATGACAGACAGACATGCAGGAAGCTGAATTATTTCTAATTCTTCCTTCTCTCATTATCCTTTCATGAAGCTAACTTCTGAAATCACGAAGCCAGTCCCCATAGGATAGATGTTCCTCCTCTTGGCTCCTTCCTCTTACATCCTGACTAGTTTAGACTTGTACCTCTGGGCCAACTGCCTCCTAAATGACCTTCAAATCTCTGAACTTGCCATTTCTAATTCTAACACCGTGCCTTCCCAACTCTGATCATGTTACTTGAAAAACTAACTCTGACTTCCTACGTCTTCCTCAAAGAAGTCCCAAACTCTAAGATGGGCATGCAAGTCTTAAAATTTTCTGCTTCAAATTATTTTCTGCTATTACCTATGGATGCCCTCTGTGATATTATTTGGAAACATGCAATGCATGGCCATCTCCATTTCCTTTCTGGCTGTTGGCTCTAAGTGGAGTGTCTTCCTCCCAGTCACTAAATATTTAAATCTCCCATTCCTGCATTGTTAGTTCAAACTCCACCTTCTCCATTGAAGGTGACCTCAATGACCTCCTTGTCTTAAGTGATCAACAGCATGTCCTTGTCATTCTCTTATGGCAGTTTCACACACTAGCTTAAACTATATTTAGCCATATGGAGTAAAATAAAAAGTTGTTTTAACTTAAAATGATGCATTTAGCAAATTATAAAAGAAGAAACATAAATGATATATTCTAAATTTAGATAGAATAGACTATTTTATATGGCATTCCATTCCATGGGTATATCCCCATTGAATGAGCCCAAGGTGGGTGATAAAAATAATTTGCTATTCCTCAATTGGTCCCAACCCCCATAGATTTGCTTTCAGGGCATGCTGTAATATTAACATGTATCTTTCAACATGAGTGCCACAGTTTACTGAGATGTTCACATAGTAAACTACGACTACACTTGGCTTAGACTGGACCAAATGGACTTCCCAAGACAGACATAGTGATAAGGATCATCAAATTTGATTTAATCTTCCTCTTCCTGGGCTGTCAAGTATTTTCTACAGTACTCCACCAAAGAACTGATGATCTATTCCAACTACTGAAAACAACAGACTATATTAGACTTACTGAACAAGATATGTTGCTCTTCAACATGGCCCACACCTTTTTTTGGGACCTCAGGAAGAATCTGGACTATGGGCATTTTCTGTCTCTCATGCTGGCTTTAGACTCTAGTCTCAGTGCCCTAGGTGACGTCATGATATGTTTTATTCCTCTAACTTAAGTATGACTTTTAAGTTTTAGAACCAGGCTTTTGTCATCTCAGAATGATACCTAATGCACTTTGGGTACTTTTAATAGTGCCTTTTGAAGGAGAAAATGAACAAACCCTGAAATATAAAGATGCTACCATTAGGTATACCCTTTTAGCTTTTGTTTGTTGGTTTGTTTGTTTAATTCCAGGATTAACTGCTCCATCCATTCTCTTTCACAAAATCTACTGGGGCATTTGCAAAGTGGTTGTTATAAGGGAAGGATCTTAGGTATGGCCACAGAATAGAGTAAGGCTAGCCTCTCCCCTCTTCTCCCACTGCATCCTGTAAGTACATCAAGTTATCTTTTTTCCTGAAAATAATGTTTTAATGAAAGGGGACTGATACTCATTTTCTTGATAGACAAATGAGGAGCAGACAGGATAAGTGGCAAAATACCTGGTTTAATCAAGGTGGACTCCAATTTGTGCATTCCATCTCTTTTCTCTCCTTTAAGATATACAATGCATCATGTAAAACTGGTTGATGTTAACTATTGAGAAGAAGGCACAGCTGATGTCTGTTTCTTTGTTTACTAACCTGTAGATCAGCCATTTGTCATTCACATGTACAAAGTGGGTTGTATTGCAAATGAGAGGATATTGCCCAAGCCATATTTCAGTTAAGAATAAGAAATTGTCAACTCATTGAAAATGTGTGAAAATAAATCTACCTGATATATATATTTTTGATCTGTTCCAGTGGGACATGATAAAAATGTCTCTGGGTAAATTTTATTGCTGATGGAAAGCAGAGGATGACAGCCCATGGGGCAGGTTTGCAGAGCACAGAGCCCATAGATTATGTCTCCTCTCCACTGCCGAATACCTCTCCTTTTTTTTCCTCCTTAGATCCATCCAGTTGAATCATAAAATGTCAAAGTTGGAAGGGGCTCAATGTATCATTTTCCAGAATTATGACCTGAAACACATGAGCTTTGAAGGATGTTGAACCACCCTAAAATTTTCTTGTGTATATGCATCTTTTGGGTACATTGCTTCTACAAGATTTTTAAAAGGGCCCATGGCCTCCAAAATAATTTTTGAAGTTAGTTGACATTTTATACATAAGGGAAGTAGACCCCCAGTAAAGAGTCTCTTGTTATTCTCTGAAAGTAATAGATCTAGGGCCAGAGCTCAAGGCTCCTGGTTCCTCAGCCAATGAACTTAGTGACTCACCATAACCAATCACCCAGTGTGAATGATGGTTGCTCAGGATAATTCATTTTTCCTATTCTCCTTTTGTAAATAAGACCACAGAGGTGGGCACATTGCTTAGGCTGGGTCAAACATAATTATTACAGCACAGATTGCACCATAGGGTAACCAAATTCAATTTAATCTTCTTCTTCTTAGGCATACAGGAAAATTTCATTATTTTCCAGCCGGCTCTACTGTTAGGTGGGGCCATGTTACTTGGTGGGATAGGGATGAAAATAGTGTTTGCAGTTTCCAACTATGGCCCAAGTATAAAAACATTTCAGAGTAGAAAACATTCTTTATAAACTTCAAGCTTTCTTCCCATGTCACAGGACCTTGGATGCCAGGTATTTAGGTCTCGGGTGAGAAGAAGAGAGCCTAGACCCTTGGCTTACCTGATAGAAGAGAGCCCCTGCTAATAACGGGTGTTTGTATGATTAGCAATAAAGTGTGATGAGCCAAATCACAAATGTTTGTGAATTGATAGCACAGTATAGCCTATGCTATCCTTAGGAATGTCTCTGGACTAGGTAATTGGTTCAAGGAGAGCACATGACACAAAGATAGCCAAATACAGTCTTTGGGTGGCATATCAGGCAGCTTTGCTGCAACAACAAACATTCTCAGTATCTCAGTGGCTGCTCAAAACAGCAAACATTTACTTTTCATTCATGTTACACATTAGCTTTTGTTGGGTTTGTGCATCTTATGTACCTTTTCATTCTGGGGTCCAGACCAACAGAGCAATCTTCATAAAGGGCATACCTTGACTTGTGACAGAGGAGAAAAGCAAAAACTCATGGAAAACTGTGATGTCTCCTCAAGTTTACATTCAAATATGTCACACACTGTGCTCCCTTTCCTTACATGGGCCAAAGAATGTCACACAGCCAAAGTGATGTGCACTTGTCCCAGAGTAGGCTTGTCAAATCACATGGCCAAGGGTAGGGAGGTACAGTCTTTTTTATGAGGAAGAGGGGAGAAAATTATTTTGAATAATAATTTGTACCTTGGATTGGTGCCTGACTATGGAGGGAGAGAAACTCTATTTTCTCTGGGATTAACAATGATGGCTACTAATATTCATGTTTGCTATCTTGTGAAATTGGCTTGTCAACATACTGTTGGAGACATCAAGTCCGATGATCAGGAGATGAAGACAAGAAAAAGAATTCCAAGTGCAGGGAGAGAGAGGATTCTATGAACTTAGAGCCTCATTTCCAGTTCTGAGACCCTAGTTCCCATAGCTCATTCCTTGGTTCTAGGAGTTACCTACCCCAGTAGCCTTCCCAGCATATGAGCCAACAAGGTACTATCTTCTTTTCATTTTTCCTTTTATTTTCTACAGTTTTTGCCTCAGTTAGCTTTAGAACTTCTGTCACTTATTTTTTATTATGAGAAAATTATAAAATTTTATTAAAATATGGTAAAATACTTAAAATAGTACAGAAATATATGTAACCTTAATGACTGAAATATCCAAATTCCCAAGTATATATACAGATTTAATATAACTTTGGCCTCAGTTGCTTCATCTTCAAATATTTTGGGGAGCATCATAAAGAATTTCTTCACTTATGATCAAGAGAACCCTAATAGAATTTACTATATAACACATATTATCATATAATATACATTTTATAGTTTATATTTGCCTTGTGGGATTAGCTGGGTTGATAGAATCAAATAAGGCTAGGGTCAAATCCACTTAACTTTCTTCTGTTTATATGACCTTGGGCAATTTATATAAGTTCTACGTCTCAGTTTCCCCATCTGTAAAATGGGGCAGCACTACTCACTTCATATATTTAAGTAAATCTCCTTTCTTAGCTTTTCCCATGTCACAAAATGGCAGCTCCATTTGTCCAGTTGCTGAGGACAAGATCTCTACAGATATGTCTGCCTTCTTTTCTTTCTCTTACATACATACCACATTCAATCTATTAGCAACTATATCAAGGATTCTACTACCTCTCACCACTTTTACCACCCAAGCCCATGCCATCATCTTTTGCTGACTCTTGCCACCTTCCTACAATAGTGGGAATGAACACTGGGAAACACAAATTACATGATGGTATTCCCCTGCTCAAAGCTCTCCATCTCACTCAGGGAGAACCAAAATTCTAACCCTAATGAGACTGTGCATGACCAGGACACCTGCTTCCTCCCTGAACTTACCTATACCACTTCATCTTCTTCTTCAGTCCACTCCCATATCTACCTTCATGCTACTCCTGAGAAAGTCAGCAATATTCTTGCCTCAGGGCCTTTGTACTTACAGCCCTTCTGCTTATGCTATTCTTCCTGAAGCATTTCTTCCTTCTCTCTTTTTGATCTTTGCTCAAGGGTGACCTCATCAGGGAAGACTTCCCTGACCTCTTTATGTAAAGAATGTTCCTGTCCTCTCCCATTTTCTTTATTTGCTGACTGTGATTTGCTTATTTTTATCAGAACACTGGCAACCACCTGACATGTTATGTATTTAGTTTATTTTGGTAAGTTTTAGGAGAGCAGGGACTGTTTTATTAACTGCTTTACTCCATTTTGGGGGGGGGATCATAGATGCCTAGTAATTATCTATTGTGTAAATGAATATGTTGAATCAATACCTTTGATACGGGAATAACTTAAAGCTCAAAATGTCTATAAAATGTGTGGAGCAAGGCCAGGCATATAGTAGAAGATACAACTGTACTGGGGCACCTGGTTGGCTCAGATAGCTAAGCATCTGACTCCTGATTTTGGCTCATGTGGTCATGTCATGGCTCTTGAGTTTGAGCCCCACGTTGGTCTCTATGCTGACAGCACGAAGCCTGCTTGGGATTCCCTCTTTCTTCCTCTCTCTCTGCCCCTCCCCTGCTTGTGTGTGCGTGTGCCCTCTTTCTCTCTCTCTCAAAATAAATAAATAAACTTAAAAAGAAAAGAAACTGTATCTACTATCTCAAGATATACTGAGCCTTACTTTTGTCCATGATTCTTCAAATAACAGAGGCTGACATGGGAGAATTTAGGGGTAAGGCCCCTTCAGACATTCCTGAAGCCACATGTCATGAACAGCTGTCTCTGTGGTCTATAAGGTCAGCCCTGAGCTCCAGACAGCAGGGTTCTAGGGAGAAGACTCCAGGTGTGACACCATTGTCCCCAGCAATGCCCAGCCTCAACTTGCCTTATCAGGACCTCTCCAGCTGTTTGTTTTGACATCAAGTAATGAAGATCTCAGGCAGAGATATCCCTGGAGGAGGATTATTGAATTTTAACCAGATGAATAAAAAGAGAAACCCCTCAAATCTACCCTTTAGAGAAAAGAGGCAGCAGCAGCTATAGGACACAGGTGAGGGAAGAGAGAGAACTGTGAGCAAGCATCACCATGAGAATTATTTCCATGGATTCTGAAGCTGACTGCAGGTCAGAGGTGATGGTGGAGGGGGTCATCATTTTAGAATCCCTGCACCTCAGAAAGACTTATCCTTCCCCAATATATCCCCTTCAATGTTGTAATTCCAGTGGTCTTAGTTTTAACACATTCTGAGATGTTATCAGAGCAGCGTACAGAAATGGCAAGGGGGTGAAGCAGCAACCTCATCAGAGAGTCCATTATATATTCCCTCACACAGAAAGCCTATTACGAGTTCTTTGATGACCACACAGGGATATTGTTTACACAGAGCTGCTTTATTCTAGCAGAGATCCCACTGAAGAGCTGTAGGAGCCATTTACTGGCTGGCAGCAGCAACTGCAGATGGGAAAACAGAACCACACACCCCTGCTCTGTGTTCTATTCTCTCCCACTCAGCCCTTCATTCCAAGGCCTTCTTTGGGGGGGGGCTTCTTCTGGTGGGAGTATTTGTGTTCTCACCTTCCATTTGCCTTTTCTTTCTCTGGCTCCCATTCCTCTCCCCTCATCTCACCTTTTCCTCTCTCTGCCTGTACAGTGCCCAATTTCCTCTGGATACTGACGTAAAACAAAGATGACTGGGATATGCCTCCTGTCCCCACGGAGCTTGTGGTCAATTGCTGAGTCTGTATCTTCCAGGGAAAAGAATAGGAAGCCAGAGAGGCAACATTCAGTAAAGGTGGGGAGTCAGTAGGCTTTATGGGAGGCACCTGAAAGGTGGATACAGACTGGAAGAGATAGAGTGGGAAGAAGCCTCAAGGTGGCCACTGCCAGGGCACAGAGAGAAGTTAAATTTGTCCTTGCAGCAAGCTCGATGTCTGCTATGCCTACCTCATGCCCACAATGGGGCCAAGTCCACAACACAGACTATCTCATTTAATCCTCATTTAAGCCTCTGATGAATGACTTCTTTTACAAATAGAGATGGAGGCTAAAGGAAATTGAATAACCTTACCCAAAGTCACACAGACAGTTAATGGTAGAATTAGAAATTAAATCCAGACCCATACATAACCCTAGGCTCTACTATTTTCTGAGAGAGTAGTAGGAAATCTGTTTAAAACACAGAAGCAAAGACCAGATGGTGAGGGGTCTAGAATACCAGAAGGAGTTTTAAATTTCCTTGGTAAGTAATGGTTGGGGTTGGGGATGGGTCTTAAAAATTAATAAACTCTCTTATTTAATCTTTGCCTTACCCAGTATAAATAGGCAAATAAATACCAATTAATCTCCCCACCACAGTTAACTATGTCCCATTTCCTTCGAGAGCTGGCAGATCACTCAAGATAAAGGTATTTTTTTTAAATTATAGCTGCTTCATTTCTTTCCATCTCAATGTTTCTTCCAAGTGTCTGTGTTACTGTTTGTTATTGTTATAAAGGCATTTTAGTATAGCTAAAATAAGACTCTAGAAATCCATATTTAATTGATGTTGGCCATTGCAGATTTTGTGGTAGTGGTTTGTTTTCTTTCTAGTGCATTATTTAGTAATGAAGAAACTTTCAGGCTCAGAAATTGTGGGCTAATTATCATTTACATAATTATATGGTAAACACACTCCCGGATTGAGATTTTAAATTTTTTCCAAAGAGTCCCCAGGAATTTCATATTCTTTAAAAATTTGCTTATTACTTATTCATTAAGTAGATTTATCCTGAAGTATATAATATCATCTCTCTTGAGTGTAAGTTTCATTACCTTTCCTTGAGGTTAATAGACAAAGGTCAGATATAAACATGCCAAAGAGCTTTTAACTCTCTTGTGTGGCCATTATCTGGATGGTTACTGGCTGTATTTTAAAATATTTCACTAGAGTTTTGTTGATTAGGGACTTGACCTTTGAGCTCCTCAGAGTAGCCCCCAAAGCAGACTGTTAAGTAAACGACCAGTCTCTCTGTTGGGAATTGGGACCTGCTATCAACAGTTTCACACATTCTAGAGATTTCTTTACTTGGGAAGAGGAAAAAGGCATTAGTCTGTCCTTATCAAAACAAGCAGGCAAACATTTCCATTTAAGCTTATATCAGCTTGAGATATCATAAGACCTCCTTATGATGAGCATACAGAAGGAGGAGGGGAGGAAGTAAAAAATGAATAAATAAATTCAGGATGATTTTAAAGTAGCAAATACAAGAAAAATACTTGCACTGTCTTGTTCTCTTTTCATGTAAATTTCTGGCAGACCTCAAACTTCTTGGGAAAAGGCAAAGGACTAGGAATAAACAATCTGATAATCATCTATATAGCCACTACTCCAGTATGAAATTTCTTGGTTTTAAGATTTGTGGTGTGCACTTTCAAACGTTGATGAAATATGCCCATGACAGCCTCCCTGGTCTGTGAAGCATATACACACTTTTCATCTGCATTAATTCCTGTAGTGATTTATACTTTTCATCCCCACAAGAGCACTGGGAGGGTTAATTTTATTTGTCAACTTGACTGGGCCACCGGATGCCCAGATAGCTGGTTAAACAAAACTTGGGGTGTGTCTGTGAGGGTGTTTACGTTTGAGATTAGCATCTGAATTGGTGTACTGAGTAAACCAGATGGTCCTTCCTAGTGTGGGAGGGCATCCTCCAATGTGTTGAGGGCCTGAATAGAACAAAAAGGTGAAAGAAGGTTGAATTAGCTCTGCCAGACTGCTTAAGCTGTAACATTGATCTTCTTGTGCCCTTGGTGCTCCCTTGCTCTCAGGCCTCCAGACCCAGACTGGTGTGTACACCACAGGCTCCACATCTCTCAGGCCTTGGAAATACACCACCAGCCCATGTGAATCTCCAGCTTACAGATGGTACCTCATGGGACTGCTCAGCCTCCATAACTACCTTACAATAAATCTCTTTCTAGAGATATACATCCTAATGATTCTGTTTCTTTGGAGAACCTTAACTGACACACACACTAAATAATGGGGAAACAATGGGCTAAATCAGGGACTGCCAACTCACGTGCCGTGGGGAAAACAAGAGAAGATAGGAAGTCCGCCTCCCATTCTCTGTGAAACATGCAGCCCTCTGTGTCTTTTTCATTTTCCTGTTTTCTCTAGGGACACATACACATGAAATATTTCACCTTAACTTCCCTCTAAGAAAAAGACTAGCACGGATACAACACAACAACTGATAGTTTGTCTTCATAGGACAGCGGGACCTGATAGAACTGCGGCATAGTGTAAAGCGGGTGTTGCGTAAAAAGAGGCTGAATGTTACCAAGCTTTAGCTGGCTGGTGCAGGTGGCAAAGCAGTTCAGCAAGATGTTTTGTTTGTTTTTGTTTTAAGACATGCTAGATACCTGTTTTATGTGAACAACCCAATTTTTGAACCTGGCCCCTAATACAAATTTAAAACATCACATAGGTGTGGGGACAAACATGTTTGTAAGCCATTTCTGGCTCATGAATCATGAGTGTGAGAAGACTCCAGTTAATGGGGACGCAGGATGCTGAGAAGGGTAGAAGTGAGGAAAAAAAAAAACAAAACACAGTAAGAACATGAGAAATGAGAGACTCATCATCCTCAGAACATGAGGAAAATGCATGCATCCACATGGTTTCCTATACCAGGCAGTGAGAACTTGTCAAATCAGGACCGTATTCATTTCAAGGTAGTTAAAAAGATTATCATAATGATATGTTGGTAATTTAAATTAATTACATAGTGATCCATCACAGATTACACTAAGTGAAAGGGAATACAAAAATAAACACAGAGCTGGAACAGATTTTTAGGAGGAGCAGAGAATGACTAATCAAGAGGAAGTGGTAGATGTGGGATTCATAATTCCTATTCTCTCACCATTTACCAAAAATATGAAGGGGACTTAGAAATATATGGGCAAAAATAGTAATATTTATTGCTCTTCTTTGATCAAATGATTTCAAATTTGGAAGCACCAATGAAGGGTCTTCAAAAGGGTTACTTTCCTTATCTGAAAATTATTTTATTGGCTTATAGTAATTTTACATTCCATAAAAGTGTTTTATATAATTTGTAACCTTGAGACAGGTGACAATCTCATTGAATCTTAATTTCTTTATCTGGACCTGATGGCTTCTGATAGTTGTTCTTTAAACTCTACTATTTTATGAGATTCTCTAACAAGAAGTCATAGCTGTCCAGGGATAAATGGTAGTAGAAAAAGATAATTTAAAATGAATGCTATTAAAATGGGAACCCAAAATTCATAGTACATAAGGAAATGTGTGATTGGAACCTTATCTTGAAAAATTATATCAAAGTTGCAAAATTTTATTCCAAAGTTAATATGTAATTTTTGAATGCAACTTTGCATAAAATGTAAGAATGAGCAGAACTTAAATCAAGCATTGATTATTAGGGGACAAGAATAATTTTTTTGTATTTTTGGCAGTAGAGAGTGATACAATGTCCTTTCTTTCATGTTTGACTTTCACAGTGTGATAATCAAAAGGGTCACTTCAGCAAAAGTGTTCAAAGGCTTCCTCAGTTTTCCCAAGAGGCTGTCTTTATCTTTGATATTGAAATCTTTCTCTTCTAAAGAATTTATTTTACAAACATTCTTGTCAATTTTCTCTTAATTTTTCTCTACTGGGTCCTTCTCTGTGAATGGCGTTGTGTTCAATTAGAGACCTTTCCTTCTCTCTCTCTCTTAAGGCTTTCTGAAATCCTGCATTTCAGGGGCAAGATTTGTTGGATTTGCAATTACATTTTGCATTTGTTTTACACTGCTGAAGCACAGAATTGACAAATAACCAATCAATGTGGTATTACCCAACATAGATAATAGCTTCCAAGTCTGTGGAGAGGAGCTAATTTTATAAGGGGTCAATTATTAGTAAATATTTTTATTCTTCCAAGATAGCCTGCTTTCAAGTAATTCTAGGATAAACACCAAACAATTATATATTCTTTCATTCCTTTATAAAAATGAATTTATATCCTACATGATTTTTTTTTCCACTTTAGTAACAATAGTATTATTCACTAAATACAGGTCAATCTCATTATAGCAAAACTCTGATTTTCCATCTCCCCAGTGATCAAAATCTTCAACAAACTAGTGTTTACTTTTTGAAGTTTGTATTTAGAAGAAAGAGGCAAGAAAATAACCTCATGTAATTAGTCTGAAAATCCAAATTTTAGGTATGGACCAAGGTTGGTACAATTTCAGACCAAGCCCCTATGTATTCTTTATTTTTTTAATGGTTTATTTATTTATTTTTGGGGAGAGAGAGAGAGAGAGAACTCACAAGCAGGGAAGGGGCAGAGGGAGGGAGGAAGACAGAGATTGGGATCAATCAGGCTTCAGGCTCCAGGCCTAGCACAGAGCCCAAAGCAGGGATCAAACTCATAAGCCATGAGATAGTGACCTGAGCCAAAGTCAGATGCTTAACCAACTGAGCCACCCAGGCACCCCTGTATTCTTTTATAATAGAATTGAGGCTCAGAATGTTGTTTAATTGCATATGGTAAAGTACATGTCATTATAGAAATATTTTAACTTTTAATATTTATTTATTTATTTATTTATTTATGAATTTAAATCCAAGTTAGTTAACATATGGTATAATAATGATTTCAGGAATAGAATTTAGTGATTCATCACTTACATGTAACACCCAATGCTCATCCTAACATGTGTCCTCCTCAATGCCCCTTGCCCGTTTAGCCCATTCTCCAACCCAACATCCCTCCAGCAACCCTCAGCTTGTTTTCTGTATTTAAGAATACCTTATGGTTTGTCTCCCTCTCTGTTTTTATATTATTTTTGCTTCCCTTTCCTTATGTTCATCCGTTTTGTATCTCAAATTCCACATGAGTGAAATCATACGATATTTGTCTTTCTCTAACTGACTTATTTTGCTTAGCATACCACACTCTACTTCCATCCATGTTGTTGCAAATAGCAAGATTTCATTCTTTTTGATCACCAAGTAATATTCCATCACACACACACACACATACACACACACGCACACACTCACACGCCTATACATGACATCTTCTTCATCCATTCATTAGTCAACGGACATTTGGACTCTCCCTACTTTGGCTATTGTCGATAGTGCTGCTATCAACATTGGATCATCACTCCTGTATCCTCTTAATAAATACCTAGTAGTGCAATTGCTGGGACATAGGGTAGTTCTATTTTTAATTTTTTGAGGAGTCTTCATACTGTTTTCCAGACTGTCTTCACCAGTCTGCATTCTTGCCAGCAGTGCAAAAGGGCTCCCCTTTCTCCATAATCTCACCAACATCTGCTGTTGTCTGAGTTGTTAATTTTAGCCTTTCTGACAAGTGTGAGGTGGTATCTCATTGTGGTTTTGATTTGTATTTCCCTGATGATGAGTAATGAGCATTTTTTCATGTGTCTGTTAGGCATGTGGATGTCTTCTTTGGAAAAGTGTCTATTCACATCTATTGACCACAGGATTGCTTGTTTTTTGAGTGTTGAGTTTGATAAGCCATTTATATTTTTGGATACTAACCCTTTATCTGATATGTCATTTGCAAATATCTTCTCCCATTTTGTCAGTTGCTTTTTAGTTTTGCTGATTGTTTCCTTTGCCATGCAGAAGCTTTTCATCTTAATGAGGTCCCAATAGGTCATGTTTGCTTTTGTTTCCATTGCCTCCAGAGATATGTCAAGTAAGAAGTTGTTGAGTCCAAGGTCAAAGAGGTTGTTGCCTGTTTTCTTCTCTAGGGTTTTGATGGCTTTCTGCTTACATTTATCTTTTTTTTTTTTTTTTTTTACTCTTTTTTTTTTTTTTTTTCAAAAAAATGTTTTTTTTTTTTTTTTTTTTTTTTTTAATATATGAAATTTACTGTCAAATTGGTTTCCATACAACACCCAGTGCTCATCCCAAAAGGTGCCCTCCTCAATACCCATCACCCACCCTGCCCTCCCTCCCAACCCCCATCAACCCTCAATTTGTTCTCAGTTTTTAACAGTCTCTTAAAAAAAAAAAAAAAAAAAAAAAAAAAAATTTTTTTTTTTTTTTTCCTTCCCCTCCCCCATGGGTTTCTGTTATGTTTCTCAGGATCCACATAAGAGTGAAACCATATGGTATCTGTCTTTCTCTGTATGGCTTATTTCACTTAGCATCACACTCTCCAGTTCCATCCATGTTGCTACAAAAGGCCATATTTCATTTTTTCTCATTGCCACGTAGTATTCCATTGTGTATATAAACCACAATTTCTTTATCCATTCATCAGTTGATGGACATTTAGGCTCTTTCCATAATTTGGCTATTGTTGAGAGTGCCGCTATAAACATTGGGGTACAGGTGCCCCTATGCATCAGTACTCCTGTATCCCTTGGATAAATTCCTAGCAGTGCTATTGCTGGGTCATAGGGTAGGTCTATTTTTAATTTTCTGAGGAACCTCCACACTGCTTTCCAGAGCGGCTGCACCAATTTGCATTCCCACCAACAGTGCAAGAGGGTTCC
>NC_064816.1:43766401-43875689 GCF_023721935.1 Panthera uncia
TTCAGGTTAGCATGAGGACTTGATTTCTAACAAATACCAGCTTTGTGAAATGTGACAAGCCTCCATCACTGTGAGGTTCAGTCTTATCTTTGGCAAATACTCTAAAGAGCTTTCTGCTTTGCATTATGGGTTGAACTTAAAAACTTCTGAGTTCCCTACTGATTCTGTGATGCTCTATTTATTATAAAACACTATATTAAATAATCATTACTTTCTGACTTGCTATCTTATCACAGCACAAAGAAATGGTGTGTCTTTATTTCATCCTGAGACCTGATTACTGTGCTTCAGCAAGTGTGATAAGAAATCCCAAAGCCCAGACACACCATGTTCTGTCATTGCAGGGAAGCAGTCATCATGATGCTCCTTTCCTTATCACTCATCCTGAGCATCACTCATGGGAGAAGCGCGGCCAATCAACATTCAGACTTTCCAAAGAAGAAACGACTACTTGCATCCCAGCAGTTGGTTTTATTATCCTCCAGAGATTGTGTGCAGTTGAAGTTCGCCGTGGAAAGTCAATCAGTGGTAGGAGAAGATTCTAAGTTGTTTATTTTTAAGTGGGAGCTTCATCTTCAAACAGCTTTTAAAGGAAGCTTGTCACTAAGGACTGAACTGAATTTTCCACTTCAAGCCTTAATTCTCTAAAGGGCTAAACTGTTTTTCCTGCTGCTTCTACTTCCAGAAATAAACAAAATGCCTACAAAGTAATGTCTATGGTACCACTCATGACATAGCAGGTTGCATTATAAAATAACAGATGAGGTCTTTCTGGTAAGCCCATAACCAACTACAGAAACCCTGCAAGGTTTACTTTTGAAACCACATGATGAAGCAGACCTTTCATTTCCCCATAATTCATGCCCTCGCTAGAATTTTACCTCACATTGATATTTTAGGGGCTGGGGCTATGAGCCCTCTCAACTCTACTCAAAAGTGGTAAAATTTAAGCATTGATGTCCTCTCTTCTGCAGAAATGCTGTTAGAAGTAAACCATAGCTTCAAAGAATGATTTCCCAAAGGCAAAATTGCTGCTGACGCTATTTAAGAAATACTACTTAGATTTGGCTCAGCAGGGTTAAATAGACACAAAAATAAGGAAATGTTTACCCAGCTCCAGAAGGACATAAGGAAAGAGTACACTTGGTAATGAAGCCTCTGTGCATCCTTGTTTATGGGATTCAGAGCAAACATTGGGATCAAACCTGAAAACATCATTTACTCATCGACTCCTCAAACTGCCTTCCCTGTTACTGCCATAACGCTGATAGAAAATTAAGTCAGATGCCATGGTATCTCAACACACTTATGTTGCTAGATTTCCTTTCAGAATTGTTAAGAAAATATTTGGACTTAATCTTCTCTGGATTAAGGATTAGTTTCCTATTGCTGCTGTAACAAATTACCACAAAATTAGTGGTTTAAAAAATACAAATTTATAATCATACACTTCCACAGGTCGGAAGTTGGTATGGAACTCACTAGGATAAAACCCAAGGGTCAGCTAAGCTGTGTTCCTTTCTGGAGCTTCTTTGGGAGGACCTGTATTCTTATTCATTCAGGTTGTTGGCACAATTCAGTTCCTTGTGATGTAGAATTGAGGCCCCAATTTCCATGCTGACTGTCAAATGAGGTCCATTTCCAGCTTCTAAAGGCCACCTGCATGCCTTGACTTGTGACTCTTGGACTCAGAGTCACAATTTGTGAGTAGAGGATACCTTAGGAATCACATTGTTTGACCCACTTGTTGTCTGTTGTAGTACATAGCTCTTTTCCATTCCTACCCTTTCCCACTTACCATGCCCTCTACCACCATGATGACTAGTCAACGGTCAATGATTGATCAAGTTCAAAGGCATTCACAAGTTTTATTTTCTAGGCTTAGAATCTTTGCAGAAATACCTAAGTAAGCCTATTTGAGGGTAATTCATTTCAAGCATTTTCTTTCATGATGTCCAGCCCTACTATCTTGTTCTCTTGTGGCAAGATCAGAAGGCTCTATCTGCTTCAGAGTTGTTGAGACCTGAAAAGACTTAGGGGCTGAGAGAACCTGGGTATTGGCTAGAGATTCTGGGTACTAGGCTCCAAGCCTCCTTCCCTTAGGCTTGCTTCACCTCAAAGGAAAATGTGCTCTTCCTAGAAGGGTCATTCCTTGATACTAGAATGGTAAGATCAGAAGATTGGTCATCAAAGGGAACTTGGAAAAAGGCTGCCCACCAGCTCTTTAGACTTATTTTGTTTCCAGTTGAAGGAGCTATTGCAATGGTTGAAGGAGCATCTCTCAGGTCAGCAGAACCTCAGGCAGCTGAGGAGCCACAACCTCAGTTCCACACTGGTTTGGGGACCAAGACCATCACTAGTAATGAAGGCATTAATTGCCTGGTGTTATTCTCTTTCTCTCGATCTCAAACAGTGTTAGGCAGCCAGGTATTGACATATTCAAGGTTTCAGTATTCTGAACCTTAATTATTTCAATTTGCCCCACCCTATCACCCTTCATTTTACAGATGTGGAAACTGGATATTCAGGGATGCAAGTTCGCTTAATGATGGCCACCTTGCTGACTCAAGGCAGAATTGGACACAGGGCTCACCAGACATTTTGCACTGTTTTCTCCATACACTGTTGAATGAATGAATGAAGAAATACTTGAGTATATTTCAATTTCTTGACATGGTTGAAAAATGGGTAATTCTGGTTAAGACTGAGAAAAGTTAGCAAGTGAAATGACCCACTCCATGGGGATCACTGCTGAGCCTTGGAACTAAAATATATTTTGAAGTGCCTAACCTCCCAGGGTGGGAAATCTCTCATGCTTGTGCTTTCAAAAACATAGCATTTTGCAAAACACAGCACCAATCTTCAGTCTAGGAAGAAGCTCATCCATCACACTTTTAACACACTTGAAAGACTTCTCACAAGTTGTAGAGCTAAGATGGCTCCTGACAACTTCAGTTAAGCACAACAAATCTAGGAGAAAAAATACAGTTCTGTTCTCCAAACTTCACAAAACAGAAAGGAAAATGCTTCAGCAACACAGTTTCTACCAACGATAGTTAGTAATAACGAATTATAGTTATTTCTAAAATAACGTTTTCATTTAAAATTATAAGATAGAAAAGAATCTGAAAAATAAGAATTGGCCTATGTTTATGAAAGCAATCACGGAGAGAAAAGTGAACTTCTATGTGCCTGTTCCATCCTGAACTGTCTACCTAAACTAAGAATAGAATGAGCCTGTTATGGAAGTCTTAACGCTTCAGCAAACAGATTTTAAAAACTTTGTTAGCCATAGCGGTCCTTTTGTAACAAAGGCTTTGGTTTTGATTTGTTAGAGTCCCCACAGTTACTGATTTCCTCTTTATAAAGCAGAGAGATCAGTGGATTTAGGATTCCAAAAGACACGGATTTCTCACCTGGAGCCATGCTACCACAGGGCCTTTGCACAGGAACACTTCTCTCCCTAAATGTTTGCATTCCTAGCTTCTCCATCCCATTTAGCTGTCAGCTCTCATGTAACTCCAGGGAGGCCAGCCACAACCTTATGAAAGCAGTCTCACTCCACGTCCATCTGTACCTCATGACCTGTTTTATTTTCAGCATACCATAACAAAGTTATTCACAGGTGTCTAGGACAGAATCCATTGCTTACTATGTACAAGTTATTTAATCTTAGTGGGCCTCCCTTAATTTCCTCATTTAAAATAGTGTAACACTCCCTAGTGAACAGGGTTCCTTTAGGAATTTGATAACAATACATGTTAAACACAAACCTGGGACTAGCAAAGAATGACAGTTCAGTAAATCTTAGCTGTTTGTATTGCCATAATCTGAAATTCTTTTTTTTTTTATTTACTTTAATGTTTGCTTTTCCCCTGCCCTCCAACCTCCTTGGAAGCTCCCCAGGAGGAGGGATCTGATTATTCTTATTCACAGATGTAATCCTAGTGCATAGAATGGTGTCTGGAACACACTGTTCAAAGAATTTGCTGAATGCATTAGTCACTAACCAAGTCCCAAATTACTTAAGCCTCAGTGTTGTCATCTGTAAAAGGGATATAATGGCTCCCAACCCATATGGTTTTGAAGCATCAAATGAGAATTAATGTCCCTATTTCTCCAGCTGGAATACATGTACTCTGGGGAATACTATGGAATCCTAAGACTATGTAAAGCTGAACAAAACACTTAACACAGTTCCTCAGAGGTTTGATGTTGCAAGAATATTCAGGGGGAATATCAGACTTTGATTTTTAGAGTCACGAGAGGATAATTTTTCAAAATTTTTAAAACTCGTATTTTGCTCTTTTTGCATTTTTCCTACCCCATTATAAGAAGGAAGTCTTATTTTCATTTCTTTATCTCAGGAGTATGTGTATTGCTTGACAAAAACAGCAGCTCACTTTCATTTTCAGAAAAACTGCAAGTTAAGTTTGACTATGTTAAACAAGCCAGAGGCTAAGTGGTATAGGAGAGAAATAATAATTCTTCCACAGTGTGGAAGAGATTCTTTTTGGTGGAGTGAATGAAGTAAAGATACAGAGGACCGTATAGAAAGAACTGTAATACCAAGAGGGCTCTCCCAGGTGGAAAACAGAAGATTCTGGGACCTATAGATAGCTCTAAGGGAAAAGAACCCCAGGAATGATTGAGACCAAATTTCCCACCAGCCAGGCAAGCTAGGCACGTAGAGCAGTTAAATACTAATTTAGAGGGGGAAAACGTATCATTTTTTACTCATAAAGTTATAGAATAAAAATCACTTCAACACAGTGCCTCACAAAGCACGTGAGTGCTTACTTAAATCTTTTCACAATAAGCAAAATACTGCTTTTCCATGCCAGTCTCTTTTGCTTGTTTGTATCTGAGTATGGGTATGTATAAGGAAAAACATGTAGAAGACCAAGACTCAAAAAATTTATTTGCAGCGACTGACTGGAAAATATGCTTTGGAATTCCTGGAAGCCAAATATTTTAGCACCAAGAACATATTGGTGAAGCCACTTCCATGAAAATGAATGAAACTCCTATCACTGGCACTGAAAGAACCCCAAGTATCCATCAGAATAGCTACTTGGGAATTTCTTGATGTTCACAGACTGGTTTGACTTGTGTAGTCACCCCACAAACCAGATCCCTTATATAAGTTTATTAAGAATCATAAGAAATGGATAATGATTTATCCATATCTACCTGAATACATGATTCTGGGCTGTTGAAAGACTTAACACCAAGATACACAAGAGAAATAGCCTGAACATTTAACCTGTTATGTTGGCTGCAGTTTAATTTGCTCTAATTTGCCTCAATTGTTCCAAATGGGTACACTTAATACAACATCTTACCATTAACCTGGAAGTAAAAGACTATATTCCTCTTAATGGGACACTTAAAATAATATTTCAATGTACACAGCAAATATATATTAAGGACTCTTAGTACAAAATATGTATGAACTGAGACTTTATTTTTTTAATATATGAAATTTATCGTCAAATTGGTTTCCATACAACACCCAGTGCTCATCCCAAAAGATGCCTTCTTCAATGCCCATCACCTACCCTACCCTCCCTCCCACCCCCCCATCAACCCTCAGTTTGTTTGAACTTGAGACTTTAAAGCAGTATCTTGCTTCACATTCAGGAGTCCACTGCTGACTACTTCACTGAAGTGATATTCACCCATTCACTTTTATGAATATATAAATAAGCCCACTAAATATGTAAATAAACTTTAAAAGTGAAACATAAATATTCTGCAAGTTCAAGGTACTTCTATTACACAACCCTATGCAAAGAGATTTATGAAGGAGTCCTTGGGTTCCTGGATTCTTTCTGTCCTACAGCAGGGATTGTTTTGACAGTGTACCATGGCTGATACTTGGTGTTACACACAATAATAGCAGTGCTGGTTGGTAAAATACTGAAATACTTGCATAGTGGCTGGCAAATAGCTGTCCCTGCAAGTTCCTCACATCCCTATCCTCAGAGCCCCAGAATGTCCCCTGATCCAGCAAATCCTTCCATTAGGGTCGTTGAGAACCCCAAAGACCTTTGTTGTTATTGGACAGTACCCACCCAGGCCATACAGGTTGTTAAATACTGTATTTTCAGAGTGTTATACTCTTTATTTTCCCCCTATGTCAGCCTAAAATGCCTTCTGCTCTTCTTTCCTCTGCCCTTTAAGATGAACTTCAGTCCTCATCTCAAAATGCCCTCCATGTCAACAGCACACAGTGATTAGTTAAGGCAAAGATGTGTGTCACCTGCCTCAGCCTTGAGAGTTTGGCTAAAGTCACTGAAAGAGAGGTGTCTACTGTCCATTATGATATAACTGTGGTTAAATGTAGACAGAGGCTGGTAGGCACCATCTCAGACATCACAGTGGAAAAGTTTAATGAGGGATTGATGTCAACACAGAGAAAGTCAAGTCCAGCAATGGTACCATGAGCCCAGGTAGTTGATGCTGGCTAGGTCTAGTCTGGGACTTTTTAGGGAAGGAGCCCACAAGTTCATCATTTTACTTGAGTTGGGATGTCATTTAAAACAGACTTAAAATCATTTTCCCACCTCCAAAAGGTGAAGAAAACCTAATTTTCTCCACCAGCTCTTGAGCCCTCACCTCATAGCTGATTTCTTCCTCCTCACCCAAATCTTTATCATTCGTTATTGTTAAAGTCATAGGCTAAGTTATGACCAGAAAACATCACTTAAGGCTGATTACCTCCCTTGCATTTGCAAGGGTAGTACAAAGCCTAGATATTTTTAATGGAACCTGAGAGAGAGAAGCTGTAAAGGGAAGGACAAGGGAAGGACAGGAGATAATTTAAACTCTGCTACAGAATTACCTGATGTCTACCTGGGCAATTACATTCTTATTAAATGAACTTCTGAGTACTAAGACACAAAAAGCAAAATGGTCTCATGTTGAGGGAACAGCCTCTGTTCTCTGTTTTCTTCTATCACAACAATAATGGGGGAAGAACAGGAAGTAAAATTACTATTTAGAAAACACAAGTTGAGATTTCTAACTACTATGTTTCTATCTGAGGAGAGGGAGGTGAGGAAGGAACAGACTGTAATGACTATCATGATTTGAATTTTTCTCTGCTGTATG
Source organism: Panthera uncia (assembly GCF_023721935.1). Lineage (NCBI taxonomy): Eukaryota > Metazoa > Chordata > Mammalia > Carnivora > Felidae > Panthera > Panthera uncia. The sequence goes on from NC_064816.1 coordinate 43,773,518, forward strand.
CCCCTTTCCCATTGAGTAACATGAGGAAACGGATTACAGGAATAGCTCTCTAAATGTGGCTCCTGGGCCAGCAACTTGGGATTTTCTTAAAAAGGTAAATTCTCAAGCCCTTCCCCAGACAAACAGGACTAGAAACTCTGAGAGGAAGGGGTGAAACTGCCAGCAATCAGTGTTTTAATATGCCCTCCAAGTGATTTAGATGCATGCAAACATTTGAGTAGTGCTTTAGAGTTTGAAAGCTGGTAAACATGAGCATTACCTGGGAATCTTTTTGAGCTCTCCAGACAGTATTCCATACCAATTTTATCATAAACCCTCAGGAGCAGGAATCAGCTATCAGTTATTTTTCAAACTCCATAGGCAGTTCCCAAGTGTAACCACTTTGAGAGCCAGGGCTTGAGGGTGTCATTGTCTCAGTATAACTGCCACCTTGGGGGGATCCCAAAATGCTTGCTTTTGTTCTGGCAATCTCTTCAAAGCAGGTGTCCATGTTGAGAGGCGGCAGTGAGGCTGGATCCGGATCCCCGAGAACTTGAGCTCTGCAGTGCAGAGACTATCTTGGTGTCCTCTGAGCTCTTAGCAAAAAGAGATTCATTCTTCCCTCCGTTATTTCCTACCATGCTCTTCTCTTTCTCTCATGCCATTTATCCCTATCAATAGTCACATTTTTGAAAGCTTATTATCCATCTTCCTGAGTAAAACTACAACCATGGGTGGGGGGTACAGACATTATCTGTTTGGCTTACCATTGTTTTAGTAGTGACTAGTACCTGGGATGCAGTTAAGCACTGTGATACTTGTTGGTTGACTGAAATCATTTTGAAATAACCTGTATTGTGAAAGGACAACTGAGGTTCTTCCTCAGCCACTGTGTTTCCATGACCTGGGTGCCCAGAATTACACAAGTGTCCAAGGCAATGGACTCTGGATATGGAAAGAGAACATATCAAATCTACCTTTTAAGTAATAGCATCATAGACTGAGTCAGAATTCTTCATTTTTCACTTATTTGAATAAACAAGAAGGCTAATCTCCTGAAACTTTCCTGCAGTCTAACCCCTTTATATTAATAAGCCTTTCCTTATTATAATATCCAAGTCCCTCCCTCTTTTAAAATCTCACTTTAGATAAGATAATCGTTGTGAGGAAATTCAAGTGACCTTGGCCTATTTTCTCTGATTGTCATTCACAAAGTTCAGTTTAAGGTTCTTTGTGGCGTGGCTAAAGTGATCCATTTTTTGCATAACTGAACAGAATTACCATTGGGTCATATATCAGAAGCAGGTGGGAAGTATCTCATATTTATTACCTGCCATCTTTTTCCTTAAAAATTCATTTTTCATTAAATCACTTAAACCCATAGAAGTTAATAAATTCACTCATGCATTGCATCCCTGAAGATTAGATCATAAAGTTCAGTCAGTAACTATATGATTCAGTCTTAAAACTACTAACAAACACATTGGCAGTTATGAATATATGAAAATGTTAATACATACCTTGCTTAGTTGTGCTTTTACTATTACTTTGTTCTACTTTACCAGAACGTGAAAATAGCTTACATAAAACATTTCCTATAATAAGAGTTCAATACATTTTGCACCTACCAAAGAAAACTTAACCACACCCCCACCAAAAAAAAAAAAAAAGCTTAATTCCTCGTAAGAAATATAAGCATAAGCACTAGCCAGAAAATAATTCTAGAAAATAATTCAATGTTCCTGGCACCTTCACATTATATCCTTTTTGTTATAATTTATGCTTCAAGTTATAAAAACCCTAACCGATGCCCCTAAATCACTTGTAGGTATTTCCCCTGGCCACTCAGACCAGAGGCCATAGCGCAAGCACAGAACTTAAGATGCTTCCCCACTAAGTTAACTTTCTGAGGCTGTAATGAGCACAGCACTTGCTTATTTGAAATATAAGGGAAAAACAGACGATGAAATATTCAATACCTTGGGTTCTGGGACCTCATGGACAGCAGGCATGCCTACATATTTAAGATCTGATGACAATGCAAAGCATCATACCTGTGTACTGTATGTAAATGCCTTTAGAGTTTAATAAAACACCAGCAAGAACAAGATGAGCTCACAAATGTGGAAATAGCTTGAAAAATGAAATGATTGGAAAGGCTTAGAGGAAAGCATTAGTCATACTGAGCCAATACTGTGCTCAATTTTTTTAGAAAATAGTGTCCAAAATGTCCTACCTGTCTCAGTTCTGAGGTCCACCTCAATTCTGGAGTATGGAGAAGGCAAACTCGGTTTAACCTTTGCACAGGACCGGTTTCCTGAGGTTTTCTGACCAGCAGCCTGCAGCGAGGGCTTTCTGAGAACAGACACTGTGAGCAAACACTGAAGCATCAGGTGCCTGCAGGTGCTAACAACACATGGGCACACACACCTGTGTCTAAGTAGGCCCATTACCACCAGGGAGAACAGGCACAGTGGTAGAGGGTAGGCCTCCCTACACAGCTGAGCCAACTTGCTCATTCCATCCTGCTTCTGATAGCTCAGTAAGCCTGACTCCTTTTCATTCCCTTTCTTGCTCATGTCACCATCCAGCATTATGGGAGAACGTGAAGAATTTATAGTTAGAAACCAAGTTACAAAAATATTAGCTTTTAGACTGATCATTGTTTTTTTAAAAGTATATTAGCATATTAAATCATGTACAAACAAAAAAATGGAATTACATACTATTGTTAGGATAATGTGTCTCAGTAGGTTCCCTTTGAATCATCTTACTTGGAGCTCATGGAGATTTTGGATGTTTACATTCATACCTTTCATCAAAGTTTGGAAGTTTCCAGCCATTATTTCTTCAAATATCCTCTGTTTCTTCTCTTTCTGGGACTTCTACAATGCATATCAACATACATATTTGATAAACTTGATACACTACTTGATGGTGTGCCATAGGTCCCTTAGGCATGGTTTACTTTTCTTCATTCTTTTTTCTTTCTTTTCTTCATTCTTTTTTCTTTCTTTTCTTCAGATTTGATCATTTCCACTATCCTATCTTCAAGTTTGCTGATTCTCTCTCTTCAAATCTGTGTTTGAATCCCTCTATTATTTAAGTACATTTAACAGTCAATGTACTTTTCAGCTCCATAATGGCTTTTGTTTTATTTTAAGGTTTTCTCTCTATATAGATATTTCCACTTTTGGTATATCTTACTTTCTTGATTTTTCTCCACATCTTCTTTTAGTTCCTTGAGCATTTTTTTTCTTCCTTGAGCATTTTTAAAGCAGTTGTTTTAAAATTTTTCTCTGATGTATCTACCATTAGATCTTTTTCAGGGACAGCTTTTGTCAGTTTGTTTCCTCTGAATGGGCCATACGTTTCTGTTATTGGTATGCCTTGTGATTTCTTTGTTGAACACCAGACATTTGAATCTAATAATGTGATAACTTTGGAAATCAGATTCTCCACTTTCCCAGAGTTCATTGTTTTCGGGGTTTGTTTTTGTTTTTTGTATTGTTGTAGGCTCTCTGTGCCTAGGAACAACCTGAGGTGTAAATTTAAGGTCTTCACAGATCCTTTCTGAGCTTTTCTCTCTCATTCTCCCTATATATGCAGTTGTTTTTAAATGTCCCAATCTTTAATGTTTGGCTCACTAAAGGGGAAAAAGAGTAAAATGAAGGGAGAGAGGAAGGGCAACATTCCTTTCAATCACCTGAAAGTCACTTCAGCCAGAGGGGAGGGGCTTATAACAATGGGAAGATGTACAGCAAATGACCATCCACCTCATTGTCTGCACCTCTGTGATTGGAAGCAGTAATCAGAGTTCTTAGATCACAGATTCCCAATATTTGGACAGGGTCCTTTTTGCCTTCCTGGGTCTTGAAAACTGTGTGCAGATTGGTTATTTTTCAGGAACATATATACAGCTGCCTGCCACATGGGTGGGGAATGGGTTAGCTATTACTGTTCTAGGAGTGTAATTGACCAAAATTAACTACAATTTACCACCTAAGCCTTTCCTTAGAAATTGCAAGCCTTCAATGGACTCCATAATTCCAAACTAGGAACATCAGAAAGATACTGCCAGTGCAGTTACTGACTAGGTAGGAAGACAGATTCCTAGTCTTTCCTTCTCTGCCATCTTCCCAGAACCCTCTCAGAATCTAGGTGATCTTTATGCACATTTGAGTTTGAGAAGGCTGCACTGAGTCACATTTGGTTTGCCATTTGCTACATGCCCTTTTCTGAGCACATTTTCTCCATCTCCAGGTCTTGGATGAAAACCGGCCTTCCCCTCGTTGATGATACTTTGTAACTCCTCACAAGTAAAGTCTGCCTATTGTCATTTGTCCTTGGATTTCAGGGACAAGAGGCTGCTTGGTTATGTTTTAGTAAAGACCACCCTATTCAGTGCCAATTCTCTCTCCAGGTACTGTTAGATTCTTGTATATCCTTCACTTCATTTAAGCCTAACCATGAGCTAGTACAAGAAATGCTGTTATTATTTCCATTTTGTAGCAGAGAAAATCAAATTGATTGCTTTATAAAGGTGCAATCCCCTGAGTAAGATCATTCAGCTAGAAGGTATCAGTTGGGGTTTGAATTTTAGTATATCCAAGCGCAGATGCATCACTACTCTTGCCTATCTCCCTATGCCCACTCCAAATTAGAGTTGTAGCTCTTCTACAACAACTCCATTGCCTTTTGCATTGGTTTCTATTACTGCCATAAGAGATTACCACACATTTAGCTGCTAACAACAACACATATTTATTACTTCACAGTTCTGTATGTCAGAAGTCCCAGGGCAGTGGACTGATTTCTCTGCTTCTGGTTTCACTTGGCTAAAATCAAGCTCTTAGACTGAGGCTCTGGAGGAGAATCTGCTTACCAACTCCTTAGCAACTCATTTAGGTTACGGGATGAATTTAATTCCATGTGATTGTAGGATGATAGTCCCTATTTTCTTGCTAGGAGTCATTTTAGAGGCCTCTACATTCTCCGGTTTGTGGCCCCTTCATCTTCAAAGTCAGCAATAGTAGGGTGAGTCCTTCTCACATTTTGGATCACTCTAATTTTCCCTTCAGCCTCACCTCTCCTATTCTCAGATGCAGAATGTTCTCCACTTTTAAGGACTCATGTAATTAGATTGAACCCACCTTGATAATCTAGGATAGTCTCCTTATTTTAAGGCCCTTAACCTTAATTTGATTTGCAAAGTTCTTTTTGCCTTATTGTGTAACCTACTTTCACGTTTCTGCTTTTAGGCCACGGACATCTTTGGGGAGCCTTTCTGGCTAGCATAGCTCCAAGCTCATACCATTTAATTATACGATCTCTTTCTCTCCTTGCCATGTCATTATTATTTTCAACTTTTCCTATAGTCACTTAAAATTGTGGAGTCTACCTATCTGACATTTTCCTCCTGTCTCATTCCCAACATCACCCTGAGATGTATTAGTGACCATCCTGGTGGTCTTCTTTCTCACTACCAGGCACTTTCACCTCTAATCCACATTTGATGGTCGCACTTGGCTGTGCTGTTGCCAACAGGGAACCTGTAGTAAGAAATAGAAAATTGTTCCCAGATGCATATGGGACCCGATTTTGACAAAATTACTGGCTTTTATTTGATACCATATGTATGCAAAATGAATTAAAATCAGATTTAAAAAGTATGAACAATACCTGCTAACAGAAGATCTGATTATACAGCATCCGTCAGAACATGCAAGTAAACTGATTTTTAAAAATCAAGGGTAAACATTTTCATAGAGTCTTATGTCAGAGTTCGGGAGAAAGAAATATGATTTTAGAATGAAACCTTTTAACAGTCCTGTGGAATGACAGGAATTGATTTTGGCATCAAAATTTGAATTCCCCTGCTGCTTTTAAAAACATATTAAGCAGGAGATCAGTACTAAATTTGGTTACATCAATATGATGTTAGAGAGAGGGAGTATGATTTACCTGCTATATAAAACCCATTTTATCCATTAGGGAGAGAGAAATGGGCCATCTTCTTGACGAAGTCATGTATGATCTCAGTTAAAGGAGGAGCCATAGAGATGCTGTCGTACATAATGAAGACTTACGATGATGCTCTGTTTTTCGCTGTGGGTTGTTGCTTGACTGCAACAATTTATCCACTGTAGCTATGAAATGTAGCTCAGGAAGCACTCATCCTACTGTTCCTGGACTGCCACAGAACTGCTAACTGGGAACCTTTTTATTTTACAATAGGAAAAAGGACATCTTTTAAAATGCAGTTTTTATAAATTACTTGTAGAAATAAAATATTCACATCTCAAGAAAAGATTTTTTTAAATTTGGCTTGATGTTACTTCCCTGAATCTAACCACACAGCCCAAATAATTCATAAACTTTAAGTGCATAACATGAGGTTCTTGTTAAAAATTTACATAGAGTGGAGAGTCTCCTGATTTGTTAGTGTCCCGATTTGTCAGGAATCTGAATGTTTAATAAACACCTCATCTAATTCTGTTAATGAGCATAGTAAGTGGACCCTGCTTTGAGTAATACTGTTCAAGTGTTCCTTCTCCTAGGTGACATATCAAATTATGGGGAAGAAAAAGGGGAGAAAGGGAAATAAAGGGGTAAATAGGAAAGTACTTCAACTTTAACCTTCAAAAGAAGTGTTGTCCTGTGTTCTCTTTCTCCATTCCTTCCCATCTTGCAGCACTACAATAATACCTCAAACTAAAAGTCAAATTTGATTTTTCATTAAGAATTCATAGCTGCTAGAAACCTGTAAGGCTCTAAAAGTCCTCCAGTGACTCAGGTGGAAATGTTCCTAAAGGGCTAAATGGGAGCCAGAGTTTGAGCCATATCCCCCAAATCTCCCTGAAATGGGCTCCTATCCAAATGGATACAATAGTAATATACTCTCTTCTCATTGTTCTTCTTGCAAAAAGCTCTAAAACACCAAAAGAATAAAAATTATATATTCTCAGTGAATGGTCATCCTAATCATTTCAAAATGCAAATACGTATAGAAATTTGGAGCAGTGGTGATAATCACAAATCACCACTGACAATGTAGTCATTGAAAAATCATTGGAGCCAGCTACCCTTTCAAGAGTTTTAATTTGCAATCAAGTCAAGAGCTATAATAGTGAAGCAAGAAGCTGTTTGAGGAACAGAAGTTCAACCCTAAGAGGGAAAGCAACACAGTAAGGGTGCCATGAAAAATATACAATAGCCTGACATTCAGAGTCAATCTATCAAGTTTTGCAAGTGTTTGCAAATTAGGCCACCCCTGAAGAGTCTCCCTCAGGCAGTCTTCCTCAAACAAGTAACTTAAATCCTCTTAATGAAATAATGAATAAAGGAAGTAATCCTTAAATCTTAACAACACTGTACTTACTTTCAATTATATATTTAACATTTATTGAGCACCCATTGAAACTCCATGCTATGAGGTTGGGAATGGGAGGTTATATAATTATTAAGACATGATGTGATATCCTCAAAAGGATTCACAATCCAGCAAGGATCTAGCTGTGAGTAAATAACTCCCAGATAGGAACAGAAGGAATATGAAACGAAATGAGAGTAAGGAAAGAAAAGGAACAAACATTTCTTTAGTGCTTCCTCCGTGCCTGCAATGTGCTAAGTTCTGTGCATTTATTTATTGTTGGTCAAATACATGGTTATTTTTCTGCCATTTCCTAGAAGCAGATTGTCCTTCTGGGTCAGAAGGTTGGTTAGTCATGAGCTGATTGGAGTGAACATGTTTAAAACTCATGCTCTTTCTGAATTGCAAAAGGATTATAGACTGACAAAATATGTTCCAACAGTGTATGAAAAAGCAGATAACTTGTGTTTTCTCTTACTCGTGGTAGTCAAGGACAGTTTTCTGTTTCTTTGGCTTTCTCTTCTGCCGCTAGTAATTGTGAATAATTGAAAATTCTGTTTAATTGGATAGAAAATCTACTGAACGCATTAACAATAGGTAGAATTTACTGAGTGTCAGACAACTCTCATCTCATTTCATCTGCCTGTGAAGTAGAAAAGATTATTCTCATTTTACAGATGATGAAACTGAAGCTTAAGAAATTAACTAACTTGTCCATGATTTTATAATTATAAAGTGCCAAACAAATTACTGACCCCATAGCCTATGCTTAACCACCCTGATATATCACATTAAAATACTATATATTATTTATATGACTACTTCAATATAGTAGTTATAGAAAAATGATACCCAGGTATGAGATTGATTCACTCATGACATCTGCTAGAATGGAAAGAAAATTCTTCACTGTATGGCCATCATTTCCCCTATAAACAAACAAAAACAGCCTTCCTCATTTCTCAGTACATAACTTGTTTTACCATAAAATGTCTCCTCATGAGGAAAAAAAAAAGATTTAGTTAGTATCTAAATAGCCAGTAACAAATTCAGAATTCAGAAGAAAGAACACAATCTGTTCTCAGGTCTGTTACTTCACACTCATAATGCCCAGAGGGTTCTCCTGGTACCTTGTTCCCTCACAAAATAGGTGTTCTTTAATGTAATACCTAATGTGAAGTCAGGGTGAAACTAAGCCTTACCTTCACATAAAAGTACATCAGGAGTTGGCCCCAACTCCAGATCTTGTGTCTTGGGTTTTCCAACACTGCTCTTCTCTTCTCTCTAAGCCAAATGCCTGCACTATAGGGACACAGTTAAGTTTGTGTCTGTACCACATTGCTGCACTTCCTCTGGATATGGGCTCTTTGGAAAGAGACCAGTTCTCCCTGTCCTTTCTCCAAAGTACAAAACTGGGTACACTAAGCACAGAGCTATGCAGTCTTCTCATTCTTCCTGATACCTCCTAGAAACATGATGCTACTATTTTTGAAATTGTGAGGTCTTAAGCTACAGGATCCCAGGTCTGGAATGCAATCCCTTGCCCACCTGCTTGAGTCAGAGGTAAAGTGGAAAATTTGAACAGAACCAAGCAATTTAGCATGCTGTTTCAACTTCCAAATTACTGATGGAGTGAACTTGGTAATATGTATTTACCTCTCAGGATGAGACAATTAATAAAAATTTTTGTCTTTTTATAAAATTCTAAAACCCAAAGAAAATTAGTATTTTATATCCTCCTTGCATTGCACAAACTAATGGGCTTCCCTGTTCAGAATAAGCAATGAGGACTTTGTCCTAATTGGGAGAAGTCCAAAATGTGAAAATTTTTTTCTGGTCCCTCTTCAATTCGTTTTAATTTTTGTCTGTTACATGGTCTTGAAAATTAATTCTCTGAAAGGGCAGCTTTATATATTATTATGATTTTCTCAAGTAATCTTTCTATGTGGGCTATAAAGTAAAAAATCGGTTGATTACAAGCAGGCAAATAACACTTTCTCTTATGGCAATTACTTCTTTTGATTAAAAATATTGCTCTGTAAGTTATGTTTGACCTTCTCATTACTCAAAATGAAAGCCCTTAAATATCCTTAAATACCCTTTGGAATAATATATTCCGTTGCTTTTCCATAATGCTAATAATAATGCTAATAACAATATAATTAACTTAATTCATTCAATTAAATGACATACTTTATCAACTAATCCAAATACTGAAACATAATCTTTTCTCGTGTTATTTTATTTTTTTTTTATTTTCAAGTTACCTCTTAAAAGAGAGCCAGAACAATTGAGTGACAAAATATCCTATCTGGCATGACTCTGCTGCTGAGGGCATATTTTGGTGTCTTCAGACAGCTGGCGATTTGAAATATGAAGTTATATTTGTTAGGATTACCTACAGAAGTGTATTTCCTGTTGTATTCAGTTCATGTGAGGTAAACTCTCTGGACTGATCATTTCCTCCATATACAAATGTAAGTTTTCACGATGGGTTGAGATGCAAACCTGATTTTTCACATTCACTTGCTTTGCAAGGAAGTGGACATCTCTAACGAAACTCTGTCCAGAGGACATGTGATGATACAAAAGAGAAAAATCTAAAAATAGTTACATAGGGTTCCCCAAGTCTTGTACCTGTGGCACCGGTAATAAAATGAAATCATTTTAGGTAGTATATTCACAAACTTTTTGTTATCGTTGTTATTTATTTATTTATTTGACTACCTGTTAGAGAAAGCATATAATGATTTTAATAACCCTCCAGATTTTATGGCTCCAAATGCTTTGAACAAGTAACTGGTATGAAAAGTGAGTTGACAGTCATCAAAAAGAATGAAATCTTGCCATTTGCTTTGACATGAATGGAGTTAGAGTATATTATGCTAAGTGAAATAAATCAGAAAAGGACAAATACCATATGATTTCACTCATGTGGAGTTTATGATACAAAACAGATGAGCATGTGGAAAGGGGAGAGAGAGAGAGAGAGAGAGAGAGAGGAAAACCATAAGAGATTCTTCACGATAAAGAACAAAGGAAGGTTGATGGAGGGAGATGGGTGGGAAATGGGCTAGATGGATGATGGGCATTAAGGAGGGCACTTGTGATGAGCACTGGGTGTTGTGTAAGTGATGAATCACTAAATTTTACTCCTGAAACCAATATTGTATTATACTGTATCTTAACTAACTAGAATTTAGATAAAATTTGGTGGGGGGGGGGGGAGGTCCCAGACTGAGGGGTCAAAAAAGTGAGTTGACTTAGCTAAGAAAAACTTTAAGAACGTAGTGTTTGGGTAGTGTTGAAATAAGGCAAACATTTCAAGCTGGCATGAGAATGACTGGAGATTGGTAAACATTGGCAGAATCAACCACTTAATAGCTGTCAGATTCTACATTTGTAAAAGCCTTCCCATAAAGGGCCTACTCAGAGAATTTTTAAAATCCATCTCAAGCTTTTAGTGGTGTGCTGGTCATATAGTAAGCCCTAAATGAATAACAGCTGTAATTATGCAATGCAATAAAAAGTCTCCTCCCAAGGACCCATCTACCAACAACAGAAAGCAAACCACTTACATTGGGTGAACAGAGACACAAAACAGTGTTGTTAAGAAAATCATATACAACTGTTTAATTTTTTAAAAGAAGAATTGATCAAAACATGGAAATAAATTGGCCTTTAATGATAATTTTTGCTTTTTTGAAGCTAAAACTGTGTGTGCGCTCTGTTTATTATACAACATTGACCTAAGTTCCTTTTGCCTAGAAACGGTGTATTTTTAGTCTTGACACCTTCTAAATTTTTTTTCAAGGTTTATTTATTTTTGAGAGAGAGAGACAGAGCATGAGCAGGGGAGGGGCAGAGAGAGAAGGAGACAAAGAATCCAAAGCAGGCTCCAGGCTCTGAGCTGTCATCACAGAGCCTGACACGGGGCTTGAACCCACGAGCTGTGAGATCATGACATGAGCTGAGGTTGGACACTCAACTGACTGAGCCACCCAGGCGCCCCCAGTCTTGACCCCTTCTAAAGTGTTAAACATGGAATTTTCACTTATTTGTTTCTTAATAAAGAACTATGAGATGGCTGGCTAGTATATAAATATTGCTTCACTAATTTTTAAGATTTCCTTATCTACCACAACTTTGGAAGGCAGTAAATAGTCACAAAACATACAAGTTTTCACTAAATGTATTTTGTATACCAAGTAAGAAAATCCTCGTATTTCATAAAACATTACCAGAATTTCTCTATATATCCTCAATATTGTTATATTCCCTGTGCTTTGTATATCTACCTGTTTCTGAAATCATACACATACAAAAAAATCATACATACAAAGTCCTAAAACATCAGCAATAACAGATTACTGTAGGCACATTTCTCTCTTCCTGCTCTATCTGCTCACAGAGTGTGGGTTTCACCTGAAGTATTAAAAAAAATCCCAGATTTTGTCCTGTATCTGTACTGGGCACTTCATGGGTGATCAATAAATGCTTGTGCACTAGTTGGTTTTCTAAGTAGTCAAGGGTAAATTATTCAGAGAGCAATATCCCATCCCTCCCTGAGAGTTAGTTGTTAATCATTGCTATTGTTTAATGTTTTAAAATCTTTTTTGAGATAGACAAAAGGAAGAGCAATAATAATCACACTTTTCTCCCCTGAATCACACTGGAACCCAGAAAAATTCTGAGTAATGGCTAGTATCATGGGACCTTAATAAATATAATACAAACTGATTTTTAGGTTATAGTTGAACTGTAAATACATATTATACTTACATGTCCCTTAGGATTATAAGGGTGGACAATTATATTTTTAATCCTCCTAGCACTGTTTCTGAAATATGGTCTAAAATGAGCAAACGAGGCACTTTAAAGAGAATTGTTTCTATTCATTGTAATAGCAGAAATTTGGAGACGATCAAAACTCATTGATAGAGAACTGGTGTACTCATTCCATGGAATATGCCATGTAGCCCTAAATATGAATGAGGCTAATCTGTGAATATTCATATGTCAGGTTGTCCATGATAATAAAGCACAATCAATAAGAAGAAAGTATGAGTGGTATTAAGTGCTTGAACACAACCCTATTGTATGCACATATTTGGTCTGTCCATAGAAAAGTCCTAAAAAGACACATACCAAAACGTGCATCATAGGTCCCTGAGGACTGGAGTGGGGAGAAGAGGAGAAGGGCTTTCATTTTTACTTTATGTGTTCATGTTGTAAATTTTTATTATAATAATAACTTTTAATAAGCATTTTCATTTTTATAACTTTTTTAAAGACCACAAAATGTGTTTAATAAAGGTAGTTGTAAACTAACATTATCCATTGTTTGGATTTATTGCCATGCTCCCAGAAGTCATTGTCTAAGCAGCCTCCTCCTTTACATATTTGTTTTGTTTTCCCAATTTGAGAACTCTAGAAAGATTTTTGCTCTATGGCATGTTCACTGGGCCTTTCTTCTAATGTGGGGGACCACTAAACAGAGAATGACTTAGAGTAAGTCATTGATTTAGGCTTAAAAGCAAGAGTTTGAATCTTAGATGCATTATTTGCAAGTCAAGACTTTTGGTTATGAGGAATAGAAACCTAATGAAGCCACCTAAAGTCAAAGTCATGAGAATATAGATCATACCTGTAAATGAATCACAGCTGGAGGTTCTGGAAAGCACTGGTAGGAGCTATAGAGCTATGGGAGACCCAGCCAATTACTTTCTCTGCTCTCCTCTCTCCCTCACTTAGCTGACTACACACTCCTCTGTTTTCTACTTTATTCTCTTCTCTGCAAAAAAATTTCCTCTTCTTTTTCATGGTTTTGGTGCCCACTAACTCATTTGCACATGACTTTTCTTGCTGTAAAATCTACTTAGGCCTGGCTCTGTGGGACCTTCAGCTTCTCATAATTCTTGTGTCTCTTATTTATGACAGATCACAAGAATTAAATGGAATTACACTTTGTTTAAAAGACTCATGTTTCCTGACACGATGTATGAAAGATACAAATCTTCTTTAAATATCAACGTCTTTAACTGCAAAATGTAAAGATTGATAGTATCAACATCATAAGGTTTCTGTAAAAGTCTTAGTATAGTTCCTGCCATAGAGTAACTGCTTCATAAATATGAGGTTATGTATTATTACTGTTATTGTTATTAAATCCATCATGATTATTATTTTAAGGGTTTTAAGAAAATGAATGGCCTCCTTCATCCACATGGGTAGACTTCATGAATGCCTCTATTTCCACATGGATTTTTGGAGCAGACGACATCATATAATCTGATAGAGAAGTGCACAAGCAATAAAGCTGACAGCTCCGTAAAACAAATCATCATACATCAACAGTTTCTCAAGGCCAGGCAACAATGAAAAAAGACAGAAATGCTCTTATTCATGTTTGAGGTAAAGGGATGTGCAGTTAAATGGAGACAGTGATAACATCATTTAAAGCAAAGGCTATCGAGATGCCTCCATTAATCACCAGCCAGGAACTTGCTCATAATGTAAAGGGGACAAAATATGCCGCTCACAGTCCTCTCTGTTTCTTGTTCCAGAGGAAAAAAATTGATGAAGCACATAACTGTAGATTCCTGCCAATTATCAGACACAGGGGAATTCAATAATGAACATTTTCCAAACTATCAGATGACCAGTTTCATATCTATAAATGAGGAAGTCCTGGCATGAACTTTGGAGATGCAGCAACAGACATGCAGATATGTTTTAATCTCATGTTTCTTATGAAATTAGCAAACAATGTGCTTAGTGATACTCTAAACATAACACACCACCATCTGATTAATGAAACATGTCAGTTCAGCTATCAACACTTAACATTTATTATGCTCAATGACATTCTTGTCTTAAATCTCAAAATAACAGGTGTTTCAGTGATGAAAAGTCAAGACAGAAGTGTGAAGCTAAGGCTTTCACATACTTTCCTTCAAATTTTGCAGCAACACGGTTTTCGACAGAGGGCTTCTGACTGCTCAATTTGATGGCCATACAAACTTATAAAAGCTGAAGTGTAGAGTTTCCCAGGGGACGACATAATGAAATAAATGCACTCATGAATATGTATGGTGGAGGACGCCATCTGTTCTCCACCAACCTCTTTTCTTTGAACAACTCACAAATATCCAGCCCCACCCCCACACCTACCCCACTATTCAGGAAAAAAAAAAAAAGTATATCTTTTTCTGATGATTTTAAGAATCAGTATTGTTTCATCTCAGGCAAGAAACATAACTGAAATAGAATTACTTTTACTGTCAGACTAAAAATATAAATTAATGAGTCCAAGAGTGCTGTGCAACTGTGGGCCCCGAAGCCCCTGGTTGCTGTTCCATGCTTCAGGAAGGATGTTCCTTGCTCTTCACCTATCCTGAAAGCCACATAAACTTGCCTCTTGGGCTACAAACATGAGAACAAGAGAAACATCAATATTAGCAGAGTAGGAAACATTCCATCATTCAGAAATTTAGAGTGAGCTCCAGTTGCTATATGTTCAGGGGTTCAATATTAAGTTCTTCCCATGATCCTTTTGGAATCTATTATTCATGCATAATTTTGAACACAGAAGATGAGGCCAATCTTACCACTCAAAGGTGACAGAAAAGAAATTTTTAGGAAATGAGATAGTCGGCAAAGAGCAAGAGACGAATTTCTTAGAAAAATGGATTGCAAAATGATTAAATTTTTTGGTCAACTGAATCATATCTGAAATGCATAAAGAACACTTGTGCATTATTTATAGGGTTCTTTTGGTAAATCTTTTATAAAGTGAATACATATGAAAAAAAATAATCACTCCTAATTCCTTTGCTTTGCAATTTCAACTTTGCAAATATCTGGCCTTCTTTAAGGAAGGCTTCTAGTGAGTCTCTCTATATTTCAGAAGAAAAATAACTTAAGGTTAAACTCTCCTTACAACAAAATGGAACTTCAAAAAAACAAAAACAAAAACAAAAAACATAGTCACAGCAGCATCCCCTGAGCTTTATTAAATTTTCTGAAACTACTCTTAGAGATATAGTCTGTGATAAACTGTTAGTTTTATCAGAAAACAGACAGGACAACAATATCATTAAATTCCAAAATGTAAAAAGTTGGATTGGGAAGAACATCTATGTTCTGAAATAAAAAGATAAAGCCTTTAATCCCTCTTTTGTTTAGTTAATAGTATGACCTTGGGCAATCCACCCATGATTTCTAACATTCTACATTTTTATCTGTTAAATCACAATAGCAATACCAACCTTGCGATGCCATTAGGATGATCTGATAAGGTAATATATGTGAAACCAATCTATAAACAAAAAAGAAATTGCGAAAACAGATGCTAAAGTAAATTAATTTATAAGTTACATTCCTAATAAAATTAAAATGTGTTTACTCCCCCATAACTTCTCACCATGAAGATGGTCATCTCTAAACGGTCATTTATATCACCTAAAACAATTCCACTACACTTTGCTCTCTTAGCCTGTCACAGTAGCAAGATGCTGAAAATAAACTGAAGCACTGGAATTGTTCCCTACATGTAGGAATCTTAAGAACACCAGCACCACATCCTAAAGGAAAGCTACCCAAGTGGTAGAGAGCTCTGAGACCACATTGCAGAAATCTTCTGAATCTCTGTGGTCAGCTGCCCATCCACAAGGTCAAGTTATTGAACTGCATTGTCTCAAAGTTCTCTCCAGGCTCTGAAATTCTGTGATGCTTAGTGAACAGTGTGGCAAAACAGGCTGGAGGCAGGGAGCTACCAACAGGCTGTATGGTTTTGGATGAAGCAAATTACAGAAACTCCCTGGGTGTTAGTTCCTCTATCTGCGAAGGAAGGGGATTGAACTGTATATCTCCCGAGGTCCTTCCAACTCTGACATTGCATGTTGCTGTAATATAGTTGAAGTGGAGATTGGGATTTGAAGACAAACCGTGGAGTGTCATGTAAACGGTTCTCAAAGGTTTAAAACAATGTAGTCAGGGCCTCTATAATTAAAAACAAAAAGTCTGCACTGACAGTGCAGAATCAGCTTGGGATTCTCTCTCCCCCTCCCCTGACACACACTCTCACTAAATAAACAAACAAACTTTAAAAAAAGTCTCATCTTCTTGTGTAGCATTAAGGCAGAACTTGACACTTGTGTAAGCAGTATGATTCTTTTTACACAAATTAAGGGTCTAGAGAAAACATGTCACAGGTTAATTTCTTTTTAAAGGTGTAGTGTCGTTTCTTTTTAAGTTTTTATTTAAATTCCAGGGAATTAACATAGAGGGTAATACTAGTTTCAGGTGCTAGTGTCATGTTTTTTTAAAATTTTTTAAAGACTCACTTCAAGAAGAGGTACATCCTTGGAATAATGCCAGCCAGGTCTACAAAAGTTTTCACAATTGGAACATCACAAATATATTTCAAGATTATAAATGATACAGTTTTTACCTAAGGGAGATGGTGAAGCTTCAGTCTGACAGAGATGTCAGACTGTGATGGTTTATTTGTTTCAATTGTGAAAAATCTTTCTAAATTATGTTAGATCAGTTTTGAGAAGGCATATTTGAATATCATGGTGAATCCTATATAAAACAAGTAAAATTAATTTAACACGATGTTCTATCACAAAAGGACAAATGACCACTCCAAAAATAGATACTGTAGGCATCAAGAGACTTTGATATGCACAGGAACCGATCCAAGGATCTCCATTCCACGATAATCTGGACTCCATAGCACCTACTGAAAAAGAATTTGTAGAAGATGAGAATGTTGAGTAAAGTCGATGGTAATTTTTTTGGACTAGCTAATAATTATTTATTTGGAATACATGTCTTGTGTCATTGAAAGCTTGAGTAAAGTAAAGGCTTAGTAATTGAAATACTCTTAGTAAAGAGTTAAAGAATGCAATTCAAAGTTTAACATTGAAATTGAGCCTGGCTCCTGTCAGGAATTGCTCAATTTTATACATTTCACTCTAGATTCATTAGTAAAACAAAGTAGACAGGGATATCTGGAAATAATCTCTGTCTTCCTTTGAGACCACTTTTTACTCTAACAGCTTTATTGGTGTACAAATTACATAAAACTCACCTGTTTTAAGTATATAATTCAGCGACTTTTGATAAATTTAGAGTTGACCAAACGCCATCAGAAAAGATCCTTTGTGGTCATTTGCAGCCAATCCCATTCCCTGCCTAGAGGCTTATCTTTTCTGGACATTTCGGCTAAAGAGAATCATACAATAAGCTTTTTTCACTTAGCTTATTCTTTTTGAGGTCCTTTCATGTTATAACATGTATCAGTATTTAGTTTCTTTTCACTGCTAAATAATATTCTATTGTATGGATATAGCACATTTTTCTTATCACCTCTTCATAGATATTTGGCTTCTACTTCTTGGCTGTTACGCTTAATGGTGCTATGAACATTTGTGTGCAGGTCATTGTGTGGAGATAAGTTTCATTTCCCTATAGTAGTTATCTAGGTGTGGAATTTCTATGTCATGTAGTAAGAATATGTTTGACTTTTTAAGAAACTGACAAACTGACTTCTACAGTGGCTGTATGATTTTACATTGCAGAGTGTACAGGAATCCAGTTTCTCCATATCTTCGCCAATACATGTTATTGCCTGTCTTTTTAAAGAAACTCATTTCAGTGGATGTGAAGTAGAATCTCATTGTGGTGATAATTTGTTTTTCCCTAATAACTAATGATGTGGAACACCCTTTTCATCTGCTTATTACTCGTTTGTATCTCTTCTCTTTTTTTTCTTTAAATGTTTATTTATTAATTTTCAAAAAGAGACAGTGTAAGTGGTGGGGGAGGAGCAGAGAGAAATCCCAAGCAGGCTCCCTGCTGCCAGCACAGAGCCAGATACAGGGCTCAAACCCATAAACTATAAGATCATGATTTGAGCTGAAATCAAGAGCCAGATGCTCAACCAACTGAGCCATCCAGTCACCCCTGTATCTCTTCTTTGATTAAATGTCTATTCAAATATTTTGTTCAATTTTAATCAGGTTGTTTGTCTTACTATTGAGTTGTAAGAGTTCTTTATATTTCTTCTGTTTGCAAGTCCTTTATTAGATATGTTCTTTGGAAATATTTTCTTCTGGTCTGTAGCTTATCTTTTCATTTTCAAAACTGTGTCTTTTGAAGCACCTAAGTCTAATTTTTATTAAGTTTGATTTACCAGTTTCTTTTATGAATCATGCTTCTGATACCATACGTAAGTACTCTGTGCCTAACCCATAGTCACAAATATATATTTTTTAATGTTTACTTACTTTTGCACACAAGCGAGGTAGGAGCAGAGAGAGGAACAGAGGATCTGAAGTGGGCTCTATGCTGACAGCAGAGAGTGGATGCGGGGCTCTAACTCACGAACCATGTGATTGTGACCTGAGCCAAAGTCAGATGCCTAACTGACTGAGCCACCCAGGCACCCCACAAAGATTTTCTTCTAAAAGTTTTTACTTTTAGTTCTTACTTTAGGTCTGACCCATTTTGACTTAATGCTTGTGTATGATACTGATAAGTTTCTAAATTCATCTCCTCACATGTGCATACCAAATTTTAGCAGCACTATTTGTTGAAAAGACTATCATTTCCTCCAATTAAATTTCCCTTGCCCCTTTGTTGAAAATCAACTGACAATAAATATAAGATTACTTATTTGTAATGAGGCAAATGGGAATAGTGCTAAGTGTATGGACTGTGGATCCAAACAACTTAGAAAATTAATCTTAATCACGCCTTTCAGTAGCTGTTTGGCCTGGATCAAGTTGATAAATGTCTCTGTGCATCAGGATTCTTCTCTGTAAAAGGTGAAGGATAATAATAATACCTCATTCCTGGGGCTATGCTGTGGATTAAATGAGATAATACATTTAAAGTACTTACATGAGGACCTGGAATAAAGCAGTGAATGCCCACAAGTGGAGCACTGTCATTATTTTCTTCTTTGGGGGCAAAGACAGAAGAATGTGGTTAGCTTCTTTGTACCTTGGAATACAAGTTGGAGCCAACTAGCCAAAATTTAGAGGATGGCCTCCAAGTGTGGGTAAAATCCCTGGGGCAGATTCTGCTTCTTACAGGGTCTTCCTTATTTTACTTTCTTTGTTTTCAGTTTTGTTCAGGTGCCAATGTGCCTTTTAAAAATACTTTCCTCTCCAGATTCCCTTGCAGCTAAGACTTGCTTTGTGACCCAGTTTTGGTCAATGAGATATAAGCAGAAGACACTACATGAGATATCAGAGAAAGCTATCGATTTCCTGATAAAAAGTAGACAGTAATCCGCTGGCACAGATTACTTCAACTGCTTTTCTTCATCCTGCTTAGAACATAAACACAGTGCCTGGAGGGAGAGCAGCCATCTTGCAGCCATGAGGCTGAAATCTTCATGTTAACAGTAATGGAGTGGAAAGTGAGATCCAGCCAACTGATTCAACTGGAGCAAGGCTGGATTGCCTTCTGGATTTCTTGTTGCCTTGTGACACTTGTCACAGCTACTAGCAACTGAGCGCCTATGATAGGTAAACTGTTTTATGTATCTTCTGTCTCTAAATACGGTAAAAGTGCCTGTCAGATAGGTTTCCCTGTCTCTATTTTGCAGATGATTACGTTGGACATCAAATAAGTTCAAATAAGGTGTCTGAGGACAGGTAGTGGTCAAGAGGCAGGGCTGGGCTTAAATGCAAATGTGCCTTGTTCAAAGTGTGCCCACGTCTCTGTTCATGTGCTGTCCCCGATTAGCAACATGACTTACCTCAGAACAGGAACCAAGCCTGGTGTCTCCTTTGTATCCTACACTCACCCTAGCTCCTTTCTTATACAAAATGGGCAAGGTGTTTCTCTTTTTGCCTTCTAAAGCTTAGGCCCAAATCTTTACATTTTAAGTAGATATTTTTACTTCAGGGAATTAGCATTTAGCTGCAAATAGGCGAAGTTTCTGTGTTAATTGTTTTTAATCAAAATGGTCAAGCAATTGACTATGGATTGCCGTGTGGGCTCCACAGATTAATGGTTAGAAACAGAGTAATTTAAAGCATTTAGGAATTCACTTCACAGAAATCACCCTTAGGTGGAAAGTAATCCAAACAATTTCTCCTTCTTTCCAACTCAGCTGGTTGCCCTTTACCTTCAAAGAATATTAATTGCACCTCTTATGCATTCTAGAATATGAAAGATTCTAAATAAACATCTTTCCATAACACAGGTAAAGTGGCTTTTTAAAAAAGGTAAATGAGGAACCAAAAAAAATGTTCTATTATTTTTGTTTTGTTTTGGTTTGGTTGGTTTTCAAGAACAGTTTCCCCTGTGAGAATATTTCCCAAGGAAATATCTTAGGAGATGTTGGTAAAATCCTCAAGTAAAAGGTTCCCTGGTTCATTTTTGAAATGCTCTTTCTTAGAAATACTTAATTCATATCAGTATGTTAAAGGTCCCCAAACAAAAACCTTCTAATTTTGCTTAACCCAATGCTTTCCAAATTTATTTGATCTAAGAATTCTTTTATTTACAGCACCTATTGACATTTACGGTGACAAAATATACAAATTGCTGTTTTTGGAGAAATAAAAGACTATCCCACATGATCTGTTTAACTATTCAGTCCATCTAGGCCAGGGGTCAGCAAACTACAAAAGCTAGCCTGTGATCTGTTTTTATAAGATCTAGGAGTTAACAAGGTTTTACATTAGTAAACAGTTGTAAAAACGAGAACAAAAACAAAACCACAAAGGAATATGCAGTAGAGACCTATGTGGTTCAAAGGCCAAAACATTTATTCTCCATCCCTTTATAAGGCACATTTGTCCACCATTGCCTGAGTAGATTAATATTTTAAAAATTAAATCCATATATTCTGAGAGTATAAAGGATGGTTAAGAAAAAGGGGAGAGAGCCACAGGAAGGAAGTGACAAGTCTAGTGTCTAATATGTAGTGGGTGGGGTAATGTGAGAAGTAACCCTTTAGGACTGTGTAGAATAATTTTCTACCATCTTCTATATGGCAGCCCATCAAGTATCTTGCATCCAGAGTAAATGTCTCTAGTTCTTTCATCTTTCCTCATATGTATCCAAGTATCCTGGTCACCTTGGTCTTTTGTGTCTAAATATGTTCCAATTGGTCTATCTCCGTCTTCAACAATGATGCCAGACCACCTGTTATTCTACTGAAGGGCCCTGGTAGCCAGGAGTAGAGCGGGCCTTCATCTCTGTTTCTCATATCAGAGCACAGAAATCAGCCAACTAAAATCCCAATTACACACGAGTGTGTTTTGTGAAGACTGTTCAATGTTTTAAAATATAGAAAGTCACATATCAAAGTCCAGACTCAGTTTTTCTGTGGAAGAAAGAGTAAATGGAATGATCTGGCAGCATTAGGCCTGCATTCCCCCATGCCACAGTCAGCTGGAGCTGGGTAGAAGCTACTCCCTTGAGACAGAGCACAAGCTCTCTGGTTTGCTACAGTTCCTATCACTCTAGTGTTGACAGCAAGACTACACCACCGCTCGTTAGCACTTCCTTCTTGGCTCCTGAAGCATTTTAGTCTGTACCCTATTTTACCCTTTACCACTGGTGGCCTATTTCTAGAAATAGTTGTTTAGATATCTCTCTATATATTGTGAAATTATTCATTAGGACAGCAGAGGTCTGTTTAAAAAAGTGATCTTTTGGCACAAAGTTGTAATGAGGGATAAGCTTAGGAAAAGATCTGGAGCCTAGGTGCCCTGGTAGTCCAGGCTGGCTTCAGTGCCAGGGTACACAGCACAACCAGGGTTAAGTAGGTGTGCAGTGCTCAGAACCACAAAGAAAAAGAGGATGAAGCCTAAAGATGGAGCCACATGGAAACAGCATTGGACAAGGAGAAAGAATACCTGGGTTCTATTTCTCACCTCCATTTAACCTACTTTGTGTTACTGAGCAGCTTGCCTAGCCCTTTGGGCTTTAGCCAGCTCTTCCACTAACTGCAGTAAGGTAGCCTTGCCTGCATTGGTTTGTGAACACCCAACATAATCAAGTAATAGATGCAGAAACACTTTAATATCTATAGAGTGCAACACACATGTAAAGTATCATTAATTCACCACTTTTCAATTTGGGCTAAGTCTGACATAGCAGAAAAAAATCAAAAGAAAAAAAATAAAACAACCAAAAGAAAGAAGATCCACAATGAGAAGAGCCAAGTTCCTCTAGGACTAAGATCCATCCATCTTTTACACTGCAAACTGTGTGCTGTTGAAAGGCACAGATGGACCCAGTATGAACTGCTAAAGATGGATAATGATGGGCTCATGTCTACCAAGAATTTCAGACCAACAAAGCTTTTTGGCACAAGACGCCAGCCTCTTGGACTCAGAGTGTCACAGGTGAGGTGTTGAGACTCTCTGGCCACCACTGAGATCAGCAACTTTATAGTGAAACACTCAGAAAGGGTTCTTCAATATACCCTCAGTTTTTTTCAATATATGAAGTTTATTGTCAAATTGGTTTCCATACAACACCCAGTGCTCATCCCAAAAGGTGACCTCCTCAATACCCATCACCCACCCTGCCCTCCCTCCCACCCCCCATCAACCCTCAGTTTGTTCTCAGTTTTTAAGAGTCTCTTATGCTTTGGCTCTCTCCCACTCTAACCTCTTTTTTTTTTCCTTCCCCTCCCCCATGGGTTTCTGTTAAGTTTCTTAGGATCCACATAAGAGTGAAACCATATGCAATATACCCTCAGTTTTAACTCTGCTCAAAGTTCTCCTGCCTTTCCACATGAGTCCAGTTCTACAGTAATTCTCTACCTGCCTCTCTTCCACCTGACTTCATACCTTCTTGAGGTTGATGCCAAGAACACACATCCACATGAAACCACTCCCTACCCTTCCAGGAGGGAGCCAAGGATGCACTGTGTCATGTTGCTGAAAAATAAGAAAAGGAACTAAAAATCAAAGCAGGAGAAAATATTCTTATTGGGGACCATTAGAACTCAATACCCATGCCAAAGTCATGTATTTCAGCATGAGTAGCTATTCAGAGATTTTTTCTGAATGTAATTTTATTTAACAATTTTCCCATGCCTAAACCATTGATCACATTAGAATAAGTAATGATAGTAGAGCCGAAATTCATTTACTGCATAGTTGACCTCAGAACTAAGGTTTTTGTTTTGTTTTGAATGTTTATTTATTTTTGAGAGAGACAGAGAAGAATGCAAGTGGATTGGGGCAGAGAGAGAGGGAGGCACAGAATCCAAAGCAGGCTCCAGGCTCTGAGCTGTCAGCACAGAGCCTGACACGGGACTCGAGCTCATAAGCTGTGAGATCATGACCTAAGCCGAAGTCGGACACTCAACCGACTGAGCCACCCAGGTGCCCCAGAACTATGGTTTTAATGGAAGGACTACACTATAGCTGAAAGGCTGTTTTCACACTAGTTTTGCAATCCATACTGACAGTTATTTGGAGAAGAAGAAGAGAAGATAAAGGGAGGCCAATTTGGACTCAGAACACAGAAAAATGATCCACAGTCATCAGACTTGACAAAAAATAAGAGTTTTTGCTTCAAGAGATCTTACTCAAGTCCAATGGTACAAACTTTTGCCCTGAGGGATATGAAAGAGAATCACACATCCAGTAGACTGATAGACTAGAAGTTAGATAAACTTCCAGGTTCCTTTCAATATTTTGGTGGCAATATGATCTGTTTTGGCCATGGATAACAGTCTCGGTCCAAGGGTTCATTTGTACTGAGTTAAGCCAAGGCATATACAATGAACAAGAAATGGCTGCAGTGTGATTTTCATGATTGGGCAGGTGTTCTCGGCCCCAAATGAACATGTCCACCACTCTAGCATGCAGAACTTGAAAACAAAACAAAACAAAACAATTTAAGAGAGTGCCAGGTCCGGTTTGCATATTTTAACAGAAGTGTGGAGAAAATGGATTGTTACAGTGAGGATTTTCAACTCCATTTCAGCCAGTGAAAGGGAAAGGGGAAACATATTGTGATGGTTAATTTTGTGTCTCAATTTGACCAGGCCATGGGTGCCAGATTAAACATTATTTCTGGGTGTGTCTCTAAGGGTATTCTTGGATAAGATTAGCATTTGAATCAGTGCACTAAGTAACTTAGATTGTCCTCCCCAATGTGGATGGGCATTATCCAATCTACTGAAGGCCTGAATAGAATAAAAGGGTGGAGGAAGGAGGAATGTACCCTTTTTTGCTCCTTGCCTGCCTGCTTGAACTGGGACATTGATATTCTCCTTCCTTTGGGACTGGGATTCACACTCTTGGCTCCCCTGGTACTCAGGTCTTTGGACCTGGACTAAAATTATGTTGCCAGCTTTCCTGGGTCTCTAGGTTGCAGATGGTAGATTGTAGGATTTCTCAGTTTATACGAGCCAATCCCTCATTATAAATCTCATCCTACAGATATATCCTGTTGGTTCTGTTTCTCTAGAGAGTCCTAATACCCAGGCAGACTTTCTCTAACTAAAATTAATGAAAGGGAAAGATAGTGAAAATTATAACAGTAGTTTCTACTATGTGTCAAACAACATACTAAGTGTGTTACATAAATGATCTCATTTAATTCTTACTACTACCCCCACATTTTAAAGATAAATAAACTAAGTCTTGGAGGGCAGCTGGGAAGATGGCGGTGTAGGAGGACGCTGGGCTCATCATGTCTTAC
The DNA here is from genome assembly GCF_023721935.1 of Panthera uncia. Classification (NCBI taxonomy): domain Eukaryota; kingdom Metazoa; phylum Chordata; class Mammalia; order Carnivora; family Felidae; genus Panthera; species Panthera uncia. The sequence continues at coordinate 43,798,569 of NC_064816.1, forward strand.
TGATCACTTAGATTCCACCAACATCTGTCTAAAGAACCCAGAAAACCACCAGAAGACTAGCAGAATGGACTCTCTGGAGCCAAGCATAGACAAGAGGCCCACAGAAGAGGGTAGGAAGGGTGGATAGGCGGTGCACACTACACAAACGGGTAGGAGGGACTGCGGGAGGTGGAGGGGCAGCCCACCTGGCAAGACAGAGCTCCCAAGTCTAACTTGCAAAAGCAGAGGGGCCAGACCGGGTGAGTTCGGACAGCCAGTGGGACTTAACATCTGGAATGTTATTAGTCAAAAGCTCTGCTCAGAGAGTGGGAGGGCTAGAGGACAACGGGAGGGAGAGTTGTTGAGCCCCGGAGAACAGAGCTCAGCTTGGTGGGGAACAAAGGCGCTGGGAAGCACCATTTCCCTCATCCATTCCCCAGCCAAAATCCCAAAGGGAACCACTTCCCATCAGGGAACTTGCTTGCACCGCGCGCAAACACCCAATGCCGTGCTTCTGGGGATCCATCCCTCCAATGGGTCTGCCTCCCTCCGGTGCCGCAGGGCCCCTCCTGAAGCAGACCCCCGAAGGCAAAGCAAGCTGCATCAGCACCTCCTGCCCTTGTGCACCTTGCGGATCCACCCCGGCTAATACACAAGATCCCATCGAAGCAGCACCACAAGCCTGGCAGTGAGCAAGGAGCCCGGACAGGGACCACATCACTCCACAGTGAGTCCTGCCCCTGGGACAGGGGAAGATAAGGTCCACGCCAGTCTGACTGTGGCCCCAGCAGTGGGCTGGGGGCAGACATCAGGTATGACTGCGGCCCCGCCCACCAACGAAAGTTACTCCAGACAGCACAGAGGAAGAGCCCTGCAGTTCCGAGCCACTCCAGGGACTATCCAATATGACGAAATGGAAGAATTCTCCTCAAAAGAAACTCCAGGAAGTAGTGACAGCTAACGAACTGCTCAAAAACAATTTAAACAATATAACAGAAAATGAATTTAAAATAATAGTCATAAAATTAATCACTGGGCTTGAAAAAAGTATAGAGGACAGCAGAGAATCTATTACTACAGAGATCAAGTGACTAAGAAACAGTCAGGAGGAGCTAAAAAATGCTATAAATGAGCTGCAAAATAATATGGAGGTGACCACAGCTCGGATTGAAGAGGCAGAGGAGAGAATAGGTGAATTAGAAGATAAAATTATGGAAGAAGAGAAAGCTGAGAAAAAGAGAGATAAAAAAATCCAGGAGTATGAGGGGAGAATTAGAGAACTAGACCCAGAAAAAAAGAGAAGTACAGGCCAATATCCCTGATGAATAGGATGCAAAAATTCTCAATAAGATACTAGCAAATCGAATTCAACAGCATATAAAAAGAATTATTCACCATAATCAAGTGATATTCATTCCTGGGATGCAGGGCTGGTTCAACATCCTCAAATCAATCAACGTGATACAACACATTAATAAAAGAAAAGATAAGAACCATATGATCCTGTCAATCAATGCAGAAAAAGCATTTGACAAAATTCAGCATCCTTTCTTAATAAAAACCCTCAAGAAAGTCGGGATAGAAGGAACATACTTAAACATCCTAAAGCCATTTATGAAAAGCCCACAGCTAACATGATCCTCATTGGGGAAAAACTGAGAGCTTTTTCCCTGAGATCGGGAACACGACAGGGATGTCCACTCTCACCGCTGTTGTTTAACATAGTGTTGGAAGTGCTAGCATCAGCAATCAGACAACAAAAGGAAATCAAAGGCATCAAAATTGGCAAAGACGAAGTCAAGCTTTCGCTTTTTGCAGATGACATGATATTATACATGGAAAATCTGATAGACTCCACCAAAAGTCTGCTAGAACTGATACATGAATTCAGCAAAGTTACAGCATACAAAATCAATGTACAGAAATCAGTGGCATACTTATACACGAACAATGAAGCAACAGAAAGACAAATAAAGAAACTGATCCCATTCACAATTGCACCAAGAAGCATAAAATACCACGGAATAAACCTAACCAAAGATGTAAAAGATGTGTATGCTGAAAAGTACAGAAAGCTTATGAAGGAAATTGAAGAAGATATAAAGAAAAACATTCCATGCTCATGGATTGGAAGAATAAATATTGTTAAAATGTCAATACTACCCAAAGCTATCTACACATTCAGTGCAATCCCAATCAAAATTGCACCAGCATTCTTCTTGAAGCTAGAACAAACAATCCTAAAATTTGTATGGAACCACAAAAGGCCCTGAGTAAGCCAAAGTAATTTTGAAGAAGAAGACCAAAGCAGGAAGCATCACAAACCCAGACTTTAGCCTCTACTACAAAGCTGTAATCATCAAGACACCATGTATTGGCACAAAAACAGACACATAGACTAATGGAATAGAATAGAAACCCCAGAACTAGACCCACAAATGTATGGCCAACTAATCTTTGACAAAGCAGGAAAGAATATCCAATGGAAAAAATACAGTCTCTTTAACAAATGGTGCTGGGAGAACTGGACAGCAACATGCAGAACGATGAAACTAGACCACTTTCTCACACCATTCACAAAAACAAACTCAAAATGGGTAAAGGAGAGAGAGGGAAGATGGCGGTGTAGGACGACACTGGGCTCACCGCGCGTCCTGCTGATCACTTAGATTCCACCTACACCTGCCTAAATAACCCAGAAAACCGCCAGAGGATTAGCAGAATGGAGTCTCCGGAGCCAAGCGCAGACGAGAGGCCCACGGAAGAGGGTAGGAAGGGTGGCGAGGCGGTACGCGCTCCACGGACTGGCGGGAGGGAGCCAGGGCGGAGGGGCGGCCCGCCAGCCAAGCAGAGCCCCCGAGTCTGACTGGCAAAAGCGGAGGGGCCGGAAGGACTGTGTTCCGACAGCAAGCGCGACTTAGCGTCTGGGAGGTCATAAGTTAACAGCTCTGCTTGGAAAGTAGGAAGGCTAGAGGACAAAGGGAGGGAGAGTTGCTGAGCCCCCGGACAACAGAGCTCAGCTTGGCGGGGAACAAAGGGGCTTGCCAGCGCCATCTCCCCCGCCCATCCCCCAGCCAAAATCCCAAAGGGAACCAGTTCCTGCCAGGGAACTTGCTCGCTCCGCACAAACACACAAATCTGTGCTTCTGTGGAGCCAAACCTCCGGCAGCAGATCTGACTCCCTCCCGCTGCCACAGGGCACCTCCTGAAGTGGATCACCTAAGGAGAAGTGAGCTAAGCCTGCCCCTCCTGCCCCCCGTGCACCTTGCCTACCCACCCCAGCTAATAGGCCAGATCCCCAGCACCACAAGCCTGGCAGTGTGCAAGTAGCCCAGATGGGCCACGCCACCCCACAGTGAATCCCGCCCCTAGGAGAGGGGAAGAGAAGGCACACACACCAGTATGACTGTGGCCCCAGCGGTGGGCTGGGGGCAGACATCAGGTCGGACTGCGGCCCCGCCCACCAACTCCAGTTATACACCACAGCACAGGGGAAGTGCCCTGCAGGTCCTCACCACTCCAGGGACTATCCAAAATGACCAAACGGAAGAATTCCCCTCAGAAGAATCTCCAGGAAATAACAGCTAATGAACTGATCAAAAAGGTTTTAAATAATATAACAGAAAGTGAATTTAGAACAATAGTCATAAAATTAATCGCTGGGCTTGAAAACAGTATAGAGGACAGCAGAGAATCTCTTGCCACAGAGATCAAGGGACTAAGGAACAGTCACGAGGAGCTGAAAAGCACTTTAAACGAAATGCAAAACAAAATGGAAACCACAACGGCTTGGATTGAAGAGGCAGAGGAGAGAATAGGTGAACTAGAAGATAAAGTTATGGAAAAAGAGGAAGCTGAGAGAAAGAGAGATAAAAAAATCCAGGAGTATGAGGGGAAAATTAGAGAACTAAGTGATACACTAAAAAGAAATAATATACGCATAATTGGTATCCCAGAGGAGGAAGAGAGAGGGAAAGGTGCTGAAGGGGTACTTGAAGAAATTATAGCTGAGAACTTCCCTGAACTGGGGAAGGAAAAAGGCATTGAAATCCAAGAGGCACAGAGAACTCCCTTCAGACGTAACTTGAATCGATCTTCTGCACGACATATCATAGTGAAACTGGCAAAATACAAGGATAAAGAGAAAATTCTGAAAGCAGCAAGGGATAAACGTGCCCTCACATATAAAGGGAGACCTATAAGATTCGTGACTGATCTCTCTTTTGAAACTTGGCAGACCAGAAAGGATTGGCACGAGATCTTCAGTGTGCTAAACAGAAAAAATATGCAGCCGAGAATCCTTTATCCAGCAAGTCTGTCATTTAGAACAGAAGGAGAGATAAAGGTCTTCCCAAACAAACAAAAACTGAAGGAATTTGTCACCACGAAACCAGCCCTACAAGAGATCCTAAGGGGGATCCTGTGAGACAAAGTACCAGAGACATCACTACAAGCATAAAAGATACAGACATCACAATGACTCTAAACCTGTATCTTTCTATAATAACACTGAATGTAAATGGATTAAATGCGCCAACCAAAAGACATAGGCTATCAGAATGGATAAAAAACAAGACCCATCTATTTGCTGTCTACAAGAGACTCATTTTAGACCTGAGGACACCTTTAGATTGAAAGGGAAGGGATGGAGAACGATCTATCATGCTACTGGAAGTCAAAAGAAAGCTGGAGTAGCCATACTTATATCAGACAACCTAGACTTTAAATTAAAGTCTTAAATTAAAGGCTGTAACAAGAGATGAAGAAGAGCATTATACAATAATTACAGGGTCTATCCATCAGGAAGAGCTAACAATTATAAATGTCTATGCACTGAATAGGGGTGTCCCAAATATATAAAACAATTACTCACAAACATAAGCAACCTTATTGATAAGAATGTGGTCATTGCAGGGGACTTTAACACCCCACTTACAGAAATGGATAGATCATCTAGACACACGGTCAATAAAGAAACAAGGGCCCTGAATGATACATTGGATCAGATGGACTTGACAGATATATTTAGAACTCTGCATCCCAAAGCAACGGAATATACTTTCTTCTCGAGTGCACATGGAACACTCTCCAAGATAGATCATATACTGGGTCACAAAACAGCCCTTCATAAGTTTACAAGAATTGAAATTATACCATGCATACTTTCAGACCACAATGCTATGAAGCTTGAAATCAACCACAGGAAAAAGTCTGGAAAACCTCCAAAAGCGTGGAGGTTAAAGAACACCCTACTAACGAATGAGTGGGTCAACCAGGCAATTAGAGAAGAAATTAAAAAATATATAGCAACAAATGAAAATGAAAATACAACAATCCAAACGCTTTGGGACGCAGCGAAGGCAGCCCTGAGAGGAAAATACATTGCAATCCAGGCCTATCTCAAGAAACAAGAAAAATCCCAAATACAAAATCTAACAGCACACCTAAAGGAAATAGAAGCAGAACAGCAAAGGCAGCCTAAACCCAGCAGAAGAAGAGAAATAATAAAGATCAGAGCAGAAATAAACAATATAGAATCTAAAAAAACTGTAGAGCAGATCAACGAAACCAAGAGTTGGTTTTTTAAAAAAATGAACAAAATTGACAAACCTCTAGCCAGACTTCTCAAAAAGAAAAGGGAGATGACCCAAACAGATAAAATCATGAATGAAAATGGAATTATTACAACCAATCCCTCAGAAATACAAACAATTATCAGGGAATACTATGAAAAATTATATGCCAACAAATTGGACAACCTGGAAGAAATGGACAAATTCCTAAACACCCACGTTCTTCCAAAACTCAATCAGGAGGAAATAGAAAGCTTGAACAGACCCATAACCAGCGAAGAAATTGAATCGGTTATCAAAAATCTCCCAATAAATAAGAGTCCAGGACCAGATGGCTTCCCAGGGGAGTTCTACCAGACGTTTAAAGCAGAGATAACACCTATCCTTCTCAAGCTATTCCAAGAAATAGAAAGGAAGGAAAACTTCCAGACTCATTCTATGAAGCCAGTATTACTTTGATTCCTAAACCAGACAGAGACCCAGTAAAAAAAGAGAACTACAGGCCAATATCCCTGATGAGTATGGATGCAAAAATTCTCAATAAGATACTAGCAAATCGAATTCAACGGCATATAAAAAGAATTATTCACCATGGTCAAGTGGGATTCATTCCTGGGATGCAGGGCTGGTTCAACATTCACAAATCAATCAACGTGATACATCACATTATTAAAAAAACAGAGAAGAACCATATGGTCCTGTCAATCGATGCAGAAAAGGCCTTTGACAAAATCCAGCACCCTTTGTTAATAAAAACCCTTGATAAAGTCGGGATAGAAGGAACATACTTAAAGATCATAAAAGCCATTTATGAAAAGCCCACAGCTAACATGATCCTCATTGGGGAAAAACTGAGAGCTTTTTCCCTGAGATCGGGAACACGACAGGGATGTCCACTCTCACCGCTGTTGTTTAACATAGTGTTGGAAGTGCTAGCATCAGCAATCAGACAACAAAAGGAAATCAAAGGCATCAAAATTGGCACAGATGAAGTCGATCTTTCGCTTTTTGTAAATGACATGATATTATACATGGAAAATCCAATAGACTCCACCAAAAGTCTGCTAGAACTGATACATGAATTCAGCAAAGTTGCAGCATACAAAATCAATGTACAGAAATCAGTTGCATTCTTATACACGAACAATGAAGCAACAGAAAGACAAATAAAGAAACTGATCCCATTCACAATTGCACCAAGAAGCATAAAATACCTAGGAATAAATCTCACCAAAGATGTAAAAGATCTGTATGCTGAAAACTATAGAAAGCTTATGAAGGAAATTGAAGAAGATATAAAGGAATGGAAAGACATTCCCTGCTCATGGATTGGAAGAATAAATATTATCAAAATGTCAATACTACCCAAAGCTATCTACACATTCAATGCAATCCCAATCAAAATTGCACCAGCATTCTTCTCGAAACTAGAACAAGCAATCCTAAAATTCATATGGAACCACAAAAGGCCCCGAATAGCCAAAGTCATTTTGAAGAAGAAGACCAAAGCAGGAGGCATCACAATCCCAGATTTAACCTCTACTACAAAGCTGTAATCATCAAGACAGCATGGTATTGGCACAAAAACAGACACATAGAACAATGGAATAGAATAGAAACCCCAGAACTAGACCCACAAACGTATGGCCAACTCATCTTTGACAAAGCAGGAAAGAACATCCAATGGAAAAAAAACAGTCTCTTTAACAAATGGTGCTGGGAGAACTGGACAGCAACATGCAGAAAGTTGAAACTAGACCACTTTCTCACACCATTCACAAAAATAAACTCAAAATGGATAAAGGACCTGAATGTGAGACAGGAAACCATCAAAACCCTAGAGGAGAAAGCAGGAAAAGACCTCTCTGACCTCAGCCGTAGCAATCTCTTACTTGACACATCCCCAAAGGCAAGGGAATTAAAAGCAAAAGTGAATTACTGGGACCTTATGAAGATAAAAAGCTTCTGCACAGCAAAGGAAACAACCAACAAAACTAAAAGGCAACCAACGGAATGGGAAAGCATATTTGCAAATGACATATCGGAAAAAGGGCTAGTATCCAAAATCTATAAAGAGCTCACCAAACTCCACACCCGAAAAACAAATAACCCAGTGAAGAAATGGGCAGAAAACATGAATAGACACTTCTCTAAAGAAGACATCTGGATGGCCAACAGGCATATGAAAAGATGTTCAGCGTCACTCCTTATCAGGGAAATACAAATCAAAACCACACTCAGATATCACCTCACGCCAGTCAGAGTGGCCAAAATGAACGAATCAGGAGACTATAGATGCTGGAGAGGATGTGGAGAAACGGGAACCCTCTTGCACTGTTGGTGGGAATGCAAATTGGTGCTGCCACTCTGGAAAGCAGTGTGGAGGTTCCTCAGAAAATCAAAAATAGATCTACCCTATGACCCAGCAATAGCACTGCTAGAAATTTACCCAAGGGATACAGGAGTACTGATGCATAGGGGCACTTGTACCCCAATGTTTATAGCAGCACTCTCAACAATAGCCAAATTATGGAAAGAGCCTAAATGTCCATCAACTGATGAATGGATAAAGAAATTGTGGTTCATATACACAATGGAATACTACGTGGCAATGAGAAAGAATGAAATATGGCCTTTTGTAGCAACGTGGATGGAACTGGAGAGTGTGATGCTAAGTGAAATAAGTCATACAGAGAAAGACAGATACATATGTTTTCACTCTCATGTGGATCCTGAGAAACTTAACAGAAAACCATGGGGGGAGAATAAGGAAAAAAAAAAAAGGTTAGAGAGGGAGAGAGCCAAAGCATAAGAGACTCTTAAACTCTTAAAAACAGAGAACAAACTGAGGGTTGATAGGTGGTGGGAGTGAGGGTGGGTGATGGGTATTGAGGAGGGCACCTTTTGGGATGAGCACTGGGTGTTGTATGGAAACCAATTTGACAATAAGTTTCATATTAAAATATAAAAATAAACATACAAACTAAGTCTTAAGACAAGCTAAAACACTTGTCAAAGAATCAGTGCCAGGTATGCAATTCTAAACAAGACTCTGTGACTCTGGAGCAACATTTTTATGGGTAAGAGAAGACAGGCCAATTATCAGATGGTAGTGGACAATGAAAGATGAGAACACAGGAAAGGTGGTGCTATGTAGAGAAATCTCAGCATTTCAGAGAACTTGGAAGAAGCCATAGAGCTCTCTGGGCATCAGTGCCACATTTCTTAGGGTGTAGAAAAAATGGAGTAGTAAACCCAGTGCTTTCATTTGGGGGGTTTGCTTTTGGCATCAATCTCTACCTTTTCTACTCTCCAGCCTGGGAATCTAAAACTGTGAAAATCTGAAAAGGAAACAAAGTGAACCCTGCAGAGATTTTTGGTGAGCCTGTCTTAATACTAAGGGATCAATGCAGGTCAGTGTACACAGCAGGAAAGGCCTCTGTTAAGTTAGGGGCATCAGGACTATAAAGGGAGGAATAGATGTGATGTTTTGTGGGGGCAAAATGTTAAAGTGTGGTGGCTGGTGGCAGATTAGACAACAAGGCAGAGAAGAAATTGAAGTCAAGATGGTCTCCAAGTATCTCGAAAATTTTCTGGGAAGAGGCTGTGCTCCAAACTCCCTAAAGACAGAACCCCTGTTTAGCTCAGTATCTTACCACAGTACCTAGTATAGTGCATAAGATTTATTTCTAGTTTTTGAGTATGGATAGTTGAGAGATGTTTGGTGACACTGAATGAAAATTCATAGGCATTAATTTGTTGCTGGAAGAGAAGGGAAAGATGGAGATTCTGCTTGAGACTTTTTCAAGTTGTAGTTGTATTGAAAAATAAAGTCCAAACAGATACAGGCTCAGAAATTACTTGTATTCAAAAGGAGAACAAGTCTAAATGTCTTGAAAGATCTCTCTTCCCTCTCATATTCAGCGAGAAGTTGCTAATCCATTGGGCACTTAAACATGTGTACCAAATGACTTCAACCTTTTTGGTGAGCCCACACAGGACCATAACTACTTCTTCCAGCATGTACTTCTATCCAGAATTTATTCAACAAATATTTCTTGTGCAAGGCCCAGAGGTAGTACCCAGGATGATTCAGTCATAGAGACTACCCTTAGGAGGCTAAACAGCCTAATGAGGAGATGAGTAAGATCTATAAATGACCAGAAATGATATTCAGAATATTTAACAAATGGTAGAGCCTAAGCACTGGCCAATCAAAACGGATTTCTGCTATAGAATAGGATCTGGGTATTGGAGGGTCCTGGCTAGTACAGCATTACTCTCTTCGTTGTTCAATTGCAGAGAGATCTAAAGGTGTTGAAAGAGGGGCCAGGGTTAGGCACTACTCAGGAAGTTTGAGGAAGACACTATCCACTGAATTAAAAGTAATTCAACATTTTAATCACCAGAATAGCAAAATGAGTATACAAAGGTAGATGATCGACCCTTTAAATATTAACAGAGACAATAAATGTACCAGGTAGCTACTGCTGCCTAACAAACCACAAAACACAGTGGTTTTAAATAATGGCCATTGACTATACCTCACAGGTGATAAATGGATCAGTTGATCTTGGTGGAGTCCATTCACATGTGTGTGAGTCAAATGGGACCTCTGCTCTGGGGTAGGCTTAGCTGAGGGTGCCTTAGCTGGGGAAGCTGTGCTCTACATGTCCTTGTTCTTCCTCTAGGACCAGGGGATAGTCACTTCATAGTTACAGGTGCAAGAGGCAGACCCAGTCAGTAAGTTCTTTTTTCATATCTCTGCTTGCATCATTTCTATTAAACCTCACTGCTAAAGCAAGTCACATGGCCAAATATGGTATCAAAGGATGGATTTGGGAATCACCTTCTCCTTAGAGAAACAGCAAAGTCTTATGGCAAAGCTCATAGATATAAGAAGGTGTCATTAATGCAAACTACCACAGCAAACATCTTTTTTGCTTCTTTGTTCTGTATCCATTCCTACTTCTGGAAAGCGCACCTTAACTCTCCTTTAGGAAACCACTCTTACACTTTTGGCCCCTGTGTGGTTGGCCCTTGCTCTCAGTTCTTAAGGATGGCATATGTCTCAGGTCTACACAATGACAGCCTTCTACCCACTTTGGCCATGCCCATAGGCTCGGAAATAGGCAGGTGATCCAAGCCATGTTGATGAGATTGATTTTGGGGGAATTTTGTTGGAGTTATTGTGAAAGAGAGATCTTTTTCTGATAGAAATTGCTGAGAGGCTAGCCCATGAGTCTAGAGCTTCTGGTAGCCATCTTACTATACTGTGGGGAGAGCCTTGAGAAAGGTGTCAAATGCAGGAAAACAGGAAGAAATAGAGCATAAAAGTTTAAGCAAATACAGCTGATATCCTTCAGTCCCCTGGTTTCAGCTGTGCCTAAACCAGTCACTCCTGAGATTTTCGAGTATATGTGCCAATATTTCCCCCCTTCTTTTCCTAGATGAGTTTGACTTAGGTTAAAGAGAAATAAAACTATTATAGAAGTTAAGTGTTGAGTAAATTATTTTGGCCAGGAACATTATGGTAGGCTATTTAAGAAGTTGTCATTTCAGCTAAACAGAGTCTCATTTAATGTTTTGACTTAAATTTGTTTTACATTTATGTATTTTTGAAAGAGAGAGACAGAGCATGAGCAGGGGAGGGGGAGGGGCAAAGAGTGAAGGAGACACAATCTGAAGCAGGGTCCAGGTTCTGAGCAAGCTGTCAGCACAGAGCCTGATGTGGGGCTCAAACCCATGAACTGTGAGATCATAACATGAGCCAAAGTCAGACATTCAATGGACTGAGCCATTCAGGTGTCCCAATGTTTTGATTTTTTTTTTTAATGACTAAGGAAATCTTTCAATTCCTCTCTTTTCCCTAAAAGTGATAATTTCCATTAAAAGATCCAGCAACAGCAAACACATTTGAATAGTGAGTAGTTGGGCACCTCTTTCATTTCTACTTGGCAAATTTTAGCCTGAAAATGATCTCTCCAGTAAATACCCTAGTTAATTTTCCAGTTGGTCTAACAATGTATTTAAGGAACTTGCTTCCTAAAAGATTAGTTGGGCCCCACTGGGTTAGGGAGACAATGTAACCCAATTGCTAGGCAGGTCGTCTATTCATTATGTATATTTTCATAATTTTTTTCCCAAAGACCAACTGAAGTGTGAGGGATAATATAGCTTCCTTAAGCAATTGCTTTCAAGTTCTGACGAAGAAAGTCCCAAGCCTAGATTTCAACAGTCTTTCTCAAAGTTGTGCTATTAAAGTCAGCTTGAATTACCTCTTATAGTTGCTTTTTTGATTCTACTTCTCCCAAACAGAATTCACATTCCAGTCAAGGTGACCCACACTTGATCTTGTTCACATTTAGACATCTTTCCATCTATTAACTTTCTAAAACATCCTCTAGGACTGAAAATTTAATACATTATAAAAAAAACTTCACAGACTTTCATATATCATCCCAACTGCTCTACTCAAATGTGTAATATTGACTATTCCAACTGTTTGTGCTGATGCTAATCTTAGAGACGAAAGAAATATCAAGGAGGAATACATGTACACATTTGAAAATGCTTCTGGAACAACCATGGTAACAATTTCCACAGCAACATTAATACCACAAGCTAACAGAAAAAGAAATAAGCACAAATACTTTCCTGTGACATACCGTAACCAATTTGGAGATATAAAGAAGCTTAAACCTGTGTGTGGGTATGTATGTGTGTGTGTGTTCCTTAAACTCAAGTAAAAAAATCAATGATCCAATGAAGCAAACTTATTGACATGGAAGACCAAGTTGGTAATCACAAGCCACAAACTCAACTTCCTATGCCTAAATATCCTGATAATCACTTTCATATACATGCACCCACACCAAACATAAACACTCTGCCAATCATAGTGCTTTATCAGTTTTCCATATTCTTGAGAGTACAGGCAGTCACAGTGCTTTTGTTCTGGGCAGAACTTTTCATGTTGGCCACAATGTTGCCGCATTTAGAAATCAGTCATAATTTGGCTATAGATATTGTTTTGGAATATTTCAGCTAAAGTTGGATTCACTTTCCTTGCAATTATGCTCAGAAGATAACACTGCAAAATGCCACCAGGAAGTTCTCATCCCACTTCTCCACTTTCCCGCTCGGATCCAGGAGGAAGAAAGGTTAGAAGAATGGAAGAGAAGATTACCCTCCTGATCTCATCTCCCATTCTTTTTTTTTTTTTTTTCCATTTCTCAATATTGAGCCATGCTCTGCCAGGTGCTTGAGAAACACTGATGAGCAAAACAGACCTTTTATTAATGAAATACTTGCACTAGTAAACTCATAACTGTAGATAAGGGCTCTGAAGGAAAGGCAAGTATCTATGAGAGTATGTAGCCAATAAATCAGCCATACTGGTAGGTCTAGGAAGATTTCCCTGGGGAAGTGATAGTTGAGCTAAGATCTGAAGGAATGTAAGTCAACCAAAAGCATTCAAGATATCAGGATGGTAGACATTAATTATCTGCAGAGAAACAGAAGGTGGCAAAGTCAGGGGAGTGAGAGAAACCGAGTGTGACTGGAAAGCAGAGTATTGCATAGGATTTTGCAGGCAAGAGTAAGGATTTTAAGAGGACTCTGAAAATAAAACTTGTTGAGTTGAGATAATAATAGGCAGGGAATGAGCCAACTTTCAAGAATAGTTTTTTATTACTGTAAATTACCCAGGAATTTCTCCTCTTTCTTTTTATTAAAGTTTATTAAGGTATAATTGACAAATAATATTGTATATACTTAAAGTTTATAATATTATATATATAATATATATGTATTATATGTGTATATATGTATTATATATAATATATATGTATAATATATATGTGTATATATATATATATGTTTATAAGAGTATTTTCCTGTAGAAGTTTTACAGTTTCAGTTCTTATATTCAAGTTAATCTATTTTGAGTTAATTTTTGTGTATAAAGTAAGATAGTGGTCCAGTTTTGTATGTGGCTGTCCAATTTTCCCAACACCATTTATTGAAGTCCTTTCCTCATTGTGTATTCTTGGCTTTTTTGTCATAAATTAATTGACCATTTATGCATGGATATACTTCTGGGCTGTCTAGTCTGTCTCATTAATCTATGTGGTGTTTTTTATGCCAATATCATACTGTTTTAATTACTATAGCTTTCTAATATAGTTTGAAATTAGGGAATGCGATGCCTCTAGCATTTTTTGTTTGTTTGTTTGCTTGTTTTTGTTTCTCAAAGTTGCTTTGGCTATTCAGAGTCTTCTGTGGTTCCATACAAATTCTAGGATTGTTTCATGTCTGTGAAAAAATGCCATTAAATTTTGATAGGTATTGCATTGAATTTCTATACTGCTTTTGGTAGTATGGACATTTTAATAATATTAATTTTTCCAATCCATGATCACAGAATATCTTTCCAATTATCTGTATCTTATTTCTTTCTTTCTTTAATATCTTATAATTTTCAATATATAGATATTTCACCTCATTGGTTAAATTGATTCCTAAATATTTTATTCTTTGGGATGAAATTCTAAATAGGACTGTTGTTGTTTTTTTTTTTTTTAATTTTTTTTCAACGTTTATTTATTTTTGGGACAGAGACAGAGCATGAATGGGGGAGGGGCAGAGAGAGAGGGAGACACAGAATCGGAAACAGGCTCCAGGCTCTGAGCCATCAGCCCAGAGCCTGACACCGGGCTCGAACTCACGGACGGCGAGATCGTGACCTGGCTGAAGTCGGACGCCCAACCGACTGCACCACCCAGGCGCCCCAATAGGACTGTTGTTTTAATTACCCTTTCTGATAATTTGTTATTAGTGTATAGAAATACAATAGATTTTTGTGTATTGATTTTATACTCTGCAATTTTGCTAAATTTGTTTATTAAGTTATAACAGTTTTTTTGAAGGAGTATTTAGGGATCTATCTATCTATCTATATCTCACCATGTCATCTGTAAATAGTGACTCTTTTACCTCTTCCTGTTCAGCTTGGAGGCCTCTTATTTTTTTTTCTTGCCTAACTGCTATGGCTAAGACTTCCAAAACTTTATTGCATAAAAGTGGTGTGAGTGAGCATCAGATTCCTGATCTTATAGGAAAACTTTTTACCTTTTCACTAGTGAGTATGATTGGAGCTGGGGGCTCCATGGCCTTTACTATGTTGAGGTGTGTTCATTCTATGCCCATATTATTGAGTTTCTATCATAAATGGATGTTCAATTTTGTCAAATGCTTTTTCTGCATCTATTGAGATGTTCATATGATTTTTATCCTTTGTTTTGTTAATGTGGTGTATCACATTGACTGATTTGCAGATGTTGAACCATCTTTGCATCACTGGAAGAAATTCCACTTGATCATATTGTGTGATCCTTTCAAGGTATCATTGAATTCAGTTTGCTAATATTTGTTGAGGAATTTTGCATTATTGTTCATCACAGATGTTGTCCTGTAGTTTTCTTTTTTTTTGTAATGTCTTTGTCTGGTATCATGGTAATGTTGGCTTCATAAAGTTAGTGTGTGAGTTCTCTCCTCTTTCTTTGAGTCTCAAAAGGGTTAGTATCACTTCTTTAAATATTTGGTAGAATTCACCAGTAGTGCTATCTGGTCCTAAGCTTTTGTTTACTGGGAGGTTTTTGATTACTGATTCAATTTCTTTACAAGTAATTGATCTGTTCAGATTTTCTATTTTATCATGATTCAGTTTTGGTCAATTGTATGTTTGTTTGTTTCTTTTTTATTATTTATGGATTTATAATTTATAATATATTATTATTTATTCCTAATAAATTTAGGAATTTATCCATTTCTTCTCACTTGTCCAATTTATTGGTATATAATTGTTCTTAGGAATCTCTGATGATTCTAGTATTTCTGTGATATCAGCTGTAACTTCTCTTTCATTTCTAATTTTATTTATTTGAGTCCTTTTATCCCCCCTTGGTGAGTCTAGCTAAATCTTTGTCAATTTTATCATTTCAAAGAACTAGCTCTTACTTTCATTGGTTTTTTATATTATCTTTTTAGTCTCTTTCATTTATTTCTTCTCTAATCTTTCCTTTCTCTAGTAACTTGGGCTTCATTTGTTGTTCTTTTTCTTCTTCCTTGAGGTTGTTACATTTCCATTTTCATTTTTCTCGAGGTTTTTAAAAATTATTTCTCTTGATTTCTTCTTCTTGGTTGTGCAGTAGCGTGTTGTTTAACCTCCATGTATTTGTTAGTTGTCCATTTTTCTTCAAACTATTATGGTTGGAAAAAGATGCTTCATATAATTTCAATCCTCTTAAATTTATTACAATTTCTTTTGTAGAGCAATATACAATCTATCTTAGAAAATATTCCATGTGCAGTTAAGGACAATGTGTATTCTGTTGCTTTCGGATGAAATGTTCTCTGTTAAGTCCATCTGGTCTAATGTGTCACTTAAGGACAATATTTCTTTATTGATTTTCTGAGTGATCTATTGACATAAGTGGGGTACTAAAGTCCCCTACTATTATTGTATTGCTGTCTATTTCTCCCTTTAGGTCTGTTAATATTTGCTATAATAATTTTGATGCTTTTATGTTGGATGCATAAATACTTATAAAAGTTATATCCTCTTGTTAGAGAAATTGCTTTCTTAATTTCTCCTTCAGATTGTTTGTTGTTATTACACAGAAATGCAACTGATCTTTGTATGTATTTTGTATACTGTAAATTTACTGATTTTTTTTGTTAGTGCTAACAGTTTTTGGTGGAGTCTTTGGGATTTTCTAAACATAATATCATGGCATCTACAGAGACAATTTTATTTCCTCCTTTCCAATTTGGATACCTCTTCTTTCTTTCCCTCTTCCTCCTTCTCTTCCTTCCTTCCTTCCTTCTTTTCTTTCTTTCTTTCTCTCTCTCTTCCCTTCCTTTCTTTCTTCCTTCCTTCCATTCTCTCTCCCTCCCTCCTTCCCACCCTCTCTCACTCTCTCCTTCTCCCTTTCTGTCTTTCCTCTTTCTTTCTTCCCTTCTTTCCTTCCTTCTTTCTTTCTTTCTTTCTTTCCTTCCTTCCTTCCTTCCTTCCTCCCTTCCTTCCTTCCTTCCTTCTACTTTTTCTTGCCTAATTGCCCTGGCTAAGATTTGCAATAGTATGTTGAATAGAAGTGGTTAGAGTGGGCACCATTGTCTTCTTTATGATCTTAAAAAAGGCTTTCTGGTTTTCACTATTGAGTATGTTACCTGCTTGTCATATATGACCTTTACTATATTGTGGTACATTTTTTTAATACTTAATCATTTAGATCGTTTATCATGAAAGGATGTTGCATATTGTCAAATGCTTTCTCTGCATCTTGTTGAGAAGATCACATGATTATTTTCATTTTGTTATGATCTTTAGTATTCCTCCATCCTCAGTTTCATTTCTGATTTTATTTGAGTCTCTCTCTTCTTCTTAGTCTAGCTAAATATTTGTCCATTTTTTTATCCTTTCAAAAATCTAGCTCTTAATTTTATCTTTTTTATTGTTTTTCTAGTGTCTGTTTCATTTATTGCTGCTCTCTAGTCTTTGTTACTTCTTTCCTTCTAATAATTTTTGATCATATTTTGTTCCTCTTTTTCTATTGCTTTGAGATATAAAGTTAGGTTGTTTATTTTAGACCTTTTATCCCCCCTTAATGTAGGCATCTATGACTAGAAATGTCCCCTTAGAATTGTTTTTGCCACATCCCATAAGTTTTGGTATGTTGTGTTTCCATTTACATTTCTCTCAATATATTTAAAGAACTGTTTTCTTGGACGCACTGATTGTTTATAAAGGTGTTTGATTTCCACATATTGTGAATTTTTCAGCTTTTCTTCCATTACTGATTTACAGTTTCATACCACTGTGGTCAGAAAAGAATATGATTTCAGTTTTCTTAAATGTGTTAAGACTTGTTTTGTGATCTATTATATAATTTACCTTGAAGAATATCCATATGTTCTTGAAAAATATGTGCTCTGTTTCTGTTGAATGGAATGTTTTGTATATGTCTGTTAGGTCCATTTCACCTACAATATAGTTCAAGGTCAATATTTCATTATTGAATTTCTGTCTAGATGATCTATCTATTGTTGAAAGTGGAGCATTGAAATCCCCTACTATTTTTGCATTGTTATTTCCCCCTTCAGATCTATTAATATTTGCTTAATATGTTTAGGTGTTCTGATGTTGGGTGCGTATATATTATGCATTATTCTTTTGACTAATTGATCTTTTTATCACTATATAATGATCTTTGTCTCTTGCTACAGTTTTTTATTTAAAGTTTATTTTGTCTTATGTAAACAAAGCTACCTTGCTCTCTTTAGGGTTCCATTTACATCGAATATCTTTTTCCATCCTTTTGCTTTCAGCCTATGTGTGTCCTTAAACCTAAAGTGACTGTCTTGTAAGCACAGAGTTGGGTCTTTTTCTTTTTCCTTTTTTTTTTTTTTTAATCCACTCAACCATTCTATGATTTTTCACTGCAGAATTTAATCTATTTACATTTAAAGTGATTGTTTATAGGTAAAGATTTACTGGTACCCTCTTGTTAATTGTTTCCTGGCTGTTTTGTAGTTCCTTTGCTTCTTTCTTCCTCTCTTGCTATCTTCCTTTGTGATTTGATGATTTTCCAGAACAATATGCTTGGATTCTTTTCTTGTTATCTTTTGTGTATCTACTAAATGTTATTGCTATGTGGTTACCAAGAGGCTACATAAGACATCTTATAATTGTAACATTCTCTTTTAAGCTGATAACAACTTAGTTTGGATTACATACAAAAACTACACTTGTCCCCACACATAAATGTGACATTGTATGTTTTAATGTCACAGCATATATCTTTTTCTACTTATACCCATTACCAAATTATTATAGCTGTAGTTATTTTTAATATTTTTTCTTTTAATGCTTATACTATAGTTAAGTGATTTATATACTACCATTACAGTATTCAAGTATCCTGAATTTGACTATGCTTATCTCTACCAGTGAGCTTTATACCTTCAGATGTTTTCATGTTACTTATTAATGCCTTTTCATTTAAGCTTGAAAAACTCTAGTGTTTCTTATAAGGTAGAGCCAGTGGTGATTAACTCCATCAGTTTTTGTTTGTCTGGGAACATATTTATCTCTCCTTAATTTGTGAAGGAAGACTTTGTCAGAGAAAGTAATCTTGGTTGACTGCTTTTTTTTTTTGTTCTTGTTTTCTTTCAGTGCTTTGAATATATCATCCCACTGTCTCCAGGCCTTCAGTTTCTTCTGAGAAATCTGATAGCCTCATACGGGTTAACCTGTATGTTGTTGTTGTTGTTGTTGCTGCTGCTGCTGTGGTTTAATGTTTATATGGCTGCTCTTTGGAGAAGATACTAGAAGGGAGAAAGAATGTAATCAAGAAGAGTGATAGAGGCTATTGTAGCCAGAAGACAAGGATGGTGGCTACAGCCACTTCCAAAATATACTTTAAAATACTTTAGAAGTATCAATAACAGGATCTGTTGCTTGACTGTATGCGTGAGATAAGAGAGAGGGAAAAATTCATGAGGACTCCTCAGGTTTTTGGTATGAGTAATTGTTTGGTCCTCAATATCCATGAGGAATGGTGGAATAAAATAGGGTAACTTTGGGGTCTAATTCACAATTAATATATACATTTACTAGTGCTTCTCTTTTTTCTTATCTCTCTCAAATGAGGATATCTGCAGAGAAAAGGTATTGAACAAGCAGTTGAAGGGATTTGAGATGTAGTAAGGCTAGGTGTTGCTGTTAGAATATCCTACTGAATGGGAGCCTGCGTGGCTCAGTTGGTTAAGCATAGTTTTGGCTCAGATCATCATCTTACATTATATAGGTTCAAGCCCTGCATGGAGCTCTGTGCTGACAGTGTGGGGCCTGCTTGGGATTCTCTCTCCCCCTCTCTCTGCCCCTGTCCTGCTCATTATCTCTCTCTCTTTCTTTCTCTCTCTCTCTCTCTCTCTCTCTGCATATAAATAAATAAACTTAAAAAAAAAGAATGTTCTAACTGAAAACAGTCATGTAAACTTAAGATTAAAAGTTTAAAAGTATCTTGTCTACTTTCCTAGCCCCCACTGCAAAAAATCCTACAGTGATTCACCTCTTGTGTGCATCTCCCAAGTTGGAAATATCAAGGTAACAGATGTGACACATTAAGAATTTGTTAAATATAGATAGTGAGTGAAGGGATTAAATCCAAATTCCTCAGCCTGAAACATGGGCTTCTAAATAACTCAGGAATGAATGTCATTCAAAAGTTCACTGAATTAACTTAATTGCCTCTCCTATTTCGGTACCTGATTCAATATTTTATTTTGAGAGGTTTTTTTTTAATAAAAAATTTGATTCTGAAGTGTTCTAATTATATTGTATCTTGCGGTGAACTAACTTTGAACTGTGTTACCTCCTCCCAAGGCACAGGACTGGCTAAATTCATTAATTGTCTTTTGATTTCATGGACCATTGAAATGTCAGGCCTTGTGGGTCCCTGCTGAGTGGCTCAGGGTCACCAGTGCCCACAAGGTTTATAATCTTCTTAATTTCAATTATTCCCTCTTTGTCTCCACAAGCTTTTGGAAAGTCTCCTCCTGGGTTTGCTTTTTCTTTGCTTAGAACTGAGTTTCCTCTCCAGCTAGCTCTTTCTACAACTTCCTTATTTTTCTGTGTCATATTCTTTCCCTTGCCAAATTATTAATATTTGAGAATCTCTTACTTCATGGTCCTGAAATATATTTAGCAGTGGTAATCAAAGTCCAACCTTGCCACTCACTATGAAAATAAATACTAGAATCATTTAACCCAGAAAAGACCTAGGCTTCTGGAGTAAAACAGCTTGGAATTCAAATCCCCACATCCCACTTTCTGGTTGCATGATCTTTGATGAGCTATTTAAATCTTTATGAGTTTCTATTTCTTCATCTACAAAGTAGGCATGTAACAAAACCTATAAAGTATTATTGTGGGTGTTTAATGAGGTAATATACAGAAAGAGCTTTAACACAGTACCTGACATAGGAAACGCCCTTTAAATGTCTGCTCTTATTGCTATTATTATTATCATCTACGAATGTTGTGCTGTTTGTATGTATCTCATTTGCATGCAAGAAAAGTACCGAGCTCAGTGACCAGCGCTCATTAAGCATTCAATAAATTTCAGGTAAAATTACTTATGAATCACCTAGAATCACAGTATATTGTGGAAGAGATTATTAGATAATTAAAGATTATCTAGGTCAACCCTCTCATTTAACAGATGAGGAAACATGTTTGAGAAGGGGAATGAGCTGCCAAAAAGGACATAAAGGACAGCTCTGGACTCCACTGCAGACTCTTTCCCAGGTCACCCCCAACCCTGAATAGCAAGTGGAGAACAGAAGGGCTAATTTTTAAGTTGATGAGTGGGGGGTAGGAGAAGAAAGAAAAATGCATAAAAGAAACTGCTAAAATGGACCCAAAAGAGAACCTTGGACCAGATATAGAAAGAACACAATAGAAAATGTTTCCAATAATTTGCAGGCACAATCAGAGCCTCCTTGAAATCACATCTGACAATAAAAAGTGAGAAAATGAGAGAAAAGTGGAGACAACCATAACACTCAACAAAAAGGTCCAAGGAGTTTTGTAAAGGGACAGAAAGTGTTACAGTGTCTTGACTCTTGATCCTGAGGTAAAAGTGTAGCTTATACTCAGATATTGTCCCAAAAGCCTAGACCTGTTTATCATCTGTGAGTGCTTCCAGATTACTTCTGATGGTCCAACAAAGAACTGTTCTTTGGTGTTAACTCTTATTATTGCTGCTGCTAAGTATGCAAGAATGTGATTCCATCTGGCTCAAGCCTGCAAGAAACTGATCGGTCAAGGAAAGAGTAAATAACCATTGGTGACAGCAATGAGGGAGTGAGTCTTGACAAAGCCAAACTCAGTGTCATGAAGGGATGCTGGGCTAACTTGTGGTTTCCTTATCATGAAAGAAGCATTTGCCTATAAATTTGCAGATGCAAAACCCAGAGGAAGGCACTAGAATGAAGACTAGCACACGTATGGACCTAAATGTGAAAGAAGAAACCATCAAAATCCTAGAGGAGAACACAGGCAGCAAGCTCTTTGACCTCGGACACAGCAACTTCTTACTAGACACTTCACCAAAGGCAAAGGAAATAAAACAAAAGCAAACATGAACTATTGGGACTTCATCAAGATAAAAATCTTCTGCACAAGAAAGGAAACAATCAACAAAACTAAAAGGAAGCCTACGGGATGAGAAAAGATATTTGCAAATGACAAATCTGTTAAAGGGTTAGTATCCAAAACCTATAAAGAACTTATCAAAATAAACATCTAAAAAATAAACAATCAAGTTAAGAAATGGGGAGAGGAAATGAGTAGACATTTTCGTGGGGCGCCTGGGTGGCTCAGTAGGTTAAGCGTCCTACTTCGGCTCAGGTCATGATCTCCCAGGTCGTGGGTTCAAGCCCTCCGTCAGGCTCTGTGCTTACAGTTTGGAGCCTGGAAACTGCTTCGGAGTCTGTGTCTCCGTCTCTCTATGCCCCTCCCCCGTTCATGCTTTGTCTCTCTCTCTCTCTCTCTCTCTGTCAAAAAATGAATAAACATTAAAAAAAAAAAACAGGATAGACATTTTCCCAAAGACATTCATATGGTTAACCAGACATGAAAAGATGCTCAACACCACTCACCAGGGAAATAGAAATCAAAACCATGGTGAGATACTAACTCACAGCTGGCAGAATGGGTAAAATTAACACAAGGAACAACAAGCGTTGGTGAGGATGTGAAGAAATGGGAACGCTCTTGCAGTGTTGGCAAGAATGCAAACCCATGCAGCCACAATGGAGAACAGTGTGGAGGTTCCTTCAGAAAGCTAAAAATAGAACTACTCTATGATCCAGCAATGCACTATTAGGTATTTATACAAAGGATACAAAAATGCTGATTCGAAGGGGTACATACACCCCAATGTTTATATCAGCATTATCAGCAATAGCCAAACTATGCGGAGTGCCCCAATGTTCATCAGCTGATGAATGGATAAATAAGATGTGATATATATATATATATATATATATATAATGAAATATTATTCAGCCATCCAAAAAGAATGAACTCTTGCCATCTGCAATGATGTGGATGCAGGTAGAGTGTATTGTGCTAAGTGAAACAAGTCAGCCAGAGAAAGACCAATACCATATGATTCACTCATATGTGGAATTTAAGAAACAAAACAAATTAATATATGGGAAGGGAGAAAAAAGAGAAGAGAAGGAAACTAACCACAAGAGAATCTTAATGATAGAAAACAAACTGAGGCTTGATGGAGGGATATGGATGGTAGGATGTGTTAAACAGGTGATGGGTATTAAGGAGGGCACTTGTGATAAGCAGTGGGTGTTGCATGTAAGTGATGAATCAATGAATTCTACTGCTGAAACCAATATTGTACTGCATGTTAACTAAAATTTAATAATAAAAAAAAGAGTAACACATGTATGAAAAAAGGCATATATTTAGATGAAGGAGTACTAAGGGCTTTATAACTTACAGTTTAGCTTCTCTATTTGGCTCCTGCTGTATTATTGTCATGGAGGGTCTCTGAGGTGCTCAAGCTGGTTAGAGTGTAGCAGCTCCCCTATGCTTTGCCATATCATGGGATTCTTATGCCATGCAAAGTCATGGAAAGCAAACTGCCTCCCTGTAGCAGAAAGAATCTGCCTTGGGGCACCTGGGTGGCTCAGTCAGTTAAGCGTCTGGCTTCAACTCAGGTCATGATCTCACAGTCCGTGGGTTCGAGCCACGCATCAGGCTCTGTGCTGACAGCTCGGAGCCTGTAGCCTGTTTTGGATTCTGTGTCACCCTGTGTCTCTCTGCCCCTCCCCTGCTCATGCTCTGTCTCTTTCTGTCTCTCAAAAATAAATAAATGTTAAAAAAAAAATTAAAAAAAAAGAATCTGCCTAAATTGGAAAGGGGATTGGGCAAAGGTCAAGCGTATGACTAAAACACAAGGCTAAAAGGAAAGAGAGGACTAAGCAAAAACTTTCTAGGGTAACAAAATAGGC
This sequence comes from Panthera uncia, assembly GCF_023721935.1. NCBI lineage: Eukaryota > Metazoa > Chordata > Mammalia > Carnivora > Felidae > Panthera > Panthera uncia. The sequence goes on from NC_064816.1 coordinate 43,822,226, forward strand.
CTCAGCTTCTAGCTAATGACAACATGGAAGAAATAACTCTCAACAGCTCCACTGCTTTTGTCTCTCCCATTAAGGAAATGATGTTCTTTCCAGTCCATGTAGTAGCATATATAGTATATGCTTAATATGGTGCTGGCATGATTGAGGACAAAAAAAATTAGAACATGGATTGTGCCTCAAGAATTTACGGATATCAAGCCTTCAGGTTTTCAAGCAAAAGTCTTTTTTTAACATATATTTAACAGATCTCTTAGCAGTATTCAACATCACTAAGCAGCTAACCTGTATGCTGTTTTCTTAGAGTCATAGGAGAGGTCAGCATAGAAGAAACTCATGTTATTTCTTCACTGGGACATGTCTTGGAATCTCCTATGTGAGAATCACAAGGAGATGAAGTGAAGACTGCTAGTTTCTGAATGGTGGGGTTCAAATGTTATAGCTTACAGGGAAGCAGAAATCCCTGATACTTACACTCCTCTCACAACACCTGCATCCAGAGATTCACCACTAAACCCAGATATGGCCTGAACATCATTTCTAGGATACTCCCTACTGCAGGCAGTATTACCCAGTCAGTAGCATTTGCAAAAAAGAGATGCCTTCCCTAGATAATCCCCAATTTCAAATATGAGTTGGAGACAGAGGAAAGATTAGGGTCCAAGTTGTCTGAAATCTAATTTAGAGTCTTTATACCTTAATTCTGCTTCTCTTCTCTCTTGTGTTGGTGAGGACCCTCAGCTGCTTTACTCCTGCAACATCTTATGACATTCCATATAACCCAGATGTAGGTTTAATTCACAGGAAAGACAGAGTTCATCTTGTAAGTGAGAGTGAGAATGAAGATTTGAAAGATGCACCACGATCTGCTTACCCTGAGAGTACAGATCCTGACAGGCTAGCTTTAGCTGTTGTGATCATCCTATCCCCCTCACCCAGTTTAACTCAGATGGGTTAAGTTAGCCCATGACGACTAGAACTTAATGTACCTACACTAAGAGGCAGAGAATAATGGAAAGAATAAGCTCTTTAGAATCAGCTAATGACAGGGGGCAATCATCATCTTTTCTAGGGCTAGCTGTGTGACTTTGCACAGATCAGGTGACCTCTCCAAGGCACAGTGCCTTCCTACTAGAAATGGGGTTAATAACACCCACCTAAAAAACTTGTGAGATCAAATGAGACACAACATAAAAAGTGCCTTATCTATTGACTAAATCATGGTAGGTGATCAATAAATGGTGGCTATCAATATCATAATCGTGATTTTCCCAAGATTGCTGAAGAGAAAAGAACTCCAGAGAAAGTAGGATACAGGTAAGTGATGTTTTAAAATGAGAATTAAGAGCAAGAGGCTTTATCTGATTTCTGAGGTTGTAGGCAACTGAGAAGAGTGAGCATTATAAAGATCACAACTAGAGGCACAATTGGACCACAGGTATATGGGCTGGTCCTGGAAATGGAGTGACAATGGGGCACAAAGCTACTGCAGATGCTGAGGAAAAATCCAGCCTGGCAGGCACTGCAGAGTATTCAAAGAGCTAAACAAAAACTGGGCCATGGAATAAGCAAGAAGCAGTCACCCAAAGTTCTGGGGGCAAAGGGGAAATCTTGGCCAGAATCACCAAAGGGAATCTCTGGGCGGGCAGTGGGATCCCTGGGAAAGACCAGGGTTCAGGGTGACCTCGGCCTTTGGCAGGGACATTGTGAAATCTCATAAGGACCTCTGTCCTAGAGGATCTCTTGTAACATGCAGGTTACTATGGTGTAATTTCATTTTCCAAGCTTAGAGGCCGAAGGCTAGACTGACTTATAGATGAGGATCAATTAGCAGCTACATATGAGAGAAAGAAGAGAGAAAGTATTGGAACTAGGTAGGGTCAGAAATGCATAGTAAGAATTTTAGGGCCACAGAAAGTTAAGTTAAAAACAATAGCTGGCTGTTTGTCTTAGGAACTGACAGACCTTAGACACATTATTTTTCACTGCCTCTAAGTTTTCATCTGTAACATGGGGATAAGAGCTAGGAGACAACATTGCTATGGGGACTTTACAAAATGGATGTAAGCTGTGTTTCTTCACAACCCTGTCTAACAATGACTTAAATATAAATTCTCATTTACATCTTAATAACTATCTAGAAAAAATACACATAACATATGATAATATATAAAACATTATAGTTATAGTATATTCAACAATGGGTGCTATAGATGGTATTAGCATATCTCCATGTGTATGTCACTTTTCAATTGATAGTCTTAGCACACATCCACTTTCTTGTTGGATCTTCACACTTTGTGATAGAGGCAGAGTAAGAAAAACAATACCAGACTAGAAAAAGTAAAATGTTCAGCAAATGGAGAACTTTTTGTATTAATAATGTTTTTTATATACTATATTTTATGATGGTTTAACATCTTGGGGTCTTGTGGAACCAGGGAGGGATTACTTTTCCAAGGGTTAGCTAATTTTAGAGACTACTAACAACTTTCCTTCAAGCATGCATCTCCTGTGCAAACCAACCAATCCAGAACCCATACCCCTAACCACCTCCTTCATTTAACATTCCTTTTCCCCCTTTTCCCCACTCCAGGGCCAGGTGCCAGACAATTAGGGACCACCCCTATATCCTAGAGTCTGCTGAAATTATTCTAGCCATCCAGTCCTAAACTTGCTTAGTTTGCTTACTTCACCTCACCCATTCCTTCCCACAAAAACAATAAGGAGTATGCTTTTCTCTACTCCCTCTGCCTCCTGACCAAACATGGTACTTCCCCCATGTGGTCTTGTATGGCATAGCATGTCATTCCCTTCCTCTTGGGAATTGTGGAGTAACAAACCATCATCATTCAATGTCAATTGTCTCCTGATCTGTTAACCTCATCATACCTGAGTAAAAACAACATCCCAGATACAGATGGCCAACAGACACATGTAAAGATTCTCCACATTACTAATCATCAATCATCATCAGGGAAATACAAATCAAAATTACAAATTACAATGAGATATCACCTCATTCCTGTAGAATGGCTAAAATCTAGAAGACAAGAAACAAGAAGTGTTGGGGAGGATGTGAAGAAAAAGAAACCCTCATGCACTGTTGGTGGGAATGTACATTGGTGCAGCCACTCTGGGAAGAAGTATGGTGGTCCCTCAAATAATTAAAACAGAAGTACCATCTGATCCAATAATTCCACTATTGGGTACTTACTCAAGGAGAATGAAAACACTAACTCAAAAAGATATATGCACCCCCATGTTTATTGCAGCATTATTTACAATAACCAAGATATAGAAATGTGTGTCTATCAATAGACAAATGGATAAGGAAAATGTGGCATACACACACACACACACACACACACACACAATGGAATCTCACACAGCCATAAAAAAGGATGAGATTGTGCCATTTGAGACAACATGGATGGACCTAGAGGGTATTATACTAAGTGAAATAAGTCAGGCTGAGAAAGACAAATACCATATGATTACATTCATAAATGGAATCTAAAAAAAAATGAATAAAACAAAAGAGCAGAATCATAACCATAAATACACAGAACAAACTGATAGTTTCCAGAGGGGAGGCAGGCAGTGGTTTGGTAAAATGGGTGAAGGGAAGAGGGAGATATAAACCTCCAGTTATGAAATGAATAAGTCATGGGAATAAATAGCAGAGCATAGGGAATACAGTTAATGTATTGCAATAGTGTTGTAATGGGTCAGACGGTAGCTATACTTGTTGTGAACATAGCATAATGCATAAACTTGTCAAGTCACTAAGCTATATACCTGAAAATAATGTAACACTGTATGTCAACTGTACTCAAAAAAGAGAAACAATATCCCAGATACATATAAAAACAATGTTAAATCAAATATAGTACCGCACCAGAGTATTTAAAACTGACTTTAAAACCTTTAAAAAGGATGAAAAGAGGCATTGTGTCAAATTAAAATGGCAACATCTCAAAATTTCAAGTGAAAAAAGTGTCATACACAGAATAAATTTTACAGTATGATCCTATTTATGGAAAAAAGTTATATTTGTTTCTTTACATGCACATATACAAACGTGTATGCAGCAAGAAGCATAAAGGATGTATACTTGTCTGCTGGCCATGCCTACAGCTGGGGCAGGGGTGGGCTGCCCAACTGGGAGAAGGATGTTGAAGGAAAACTTTCTTCTTCTGCATATATATGTATTCTTTGAATGTCTAAAACAATGCTGGATTCATGCATTACTTACATAATAAAAATAGTAAAATGATTATTCAGTATCCAATTATTAATATGTATATAGTATAATGACATAGAAGGGATCTTACCCAATCAATGGATATTATTTGGATATTATCGAACCAAATCTTCCTACCAAAGAGAAAGTAGGAGTTACAGCTTTGGGCCATAATGGGGTTTTTATAGCTTCTAATCAACTCTGATGAACTATTAGGGAAGAGCTTATGCTTAGAAACCAAAACTTTCAAAAAGGCATTTATTATCATTATCTCTCTATCCCCTAATACAAAATGATTCATTTTCCTGCATCCATAGTTTGCAAGGGACTTTTGAATTAAACCTTAAAAGCTAATTTTTTTTCTATACTCTGTCTGGACCTAGCAGTTGATGCCAATAAAAAAGCTCAGGGTAATTTATTTTCCTCTATAATTTCAAAGTAGGTCGATACAAGAGTCCTTTATTGCTGCCGTGGCTTCTATAGCCCTTGATGGTGAATCATTACAGTAGAGAGGTCTGGGATCCATAGATTGGAGGTGGCTAGACTCCATTTTTCATGTGGTTTCTGTGGTTCCAAGTGAGTTTGGGACAAAGAGAAGAAAGCTACTTTCATACTGCGCGCTCCATAGAGTTGGAGGTATGAGCTGCTGAGAATGAGAGGGTAAGAAAAGGATTATGGTTCAGTAATACTGCAAAGGATAAGGGGCAGGCTCTGGAGTGTGACTGGCTTCCAATCTTATCTCTACCCTTTTAGGATGTGTGACTTTTTGCAAGGCACTTCATTCCCTAAGTCTTTGTTTTCTCATGGGTATAACAAAGATAATAATGCTGTCAACATCACACAGTTATTATAGGGAATCAAGGAGATGATACAAATTCCATATAATAGAGTGTTCAATACACATTAATTATTTTCCTTATATTTGAGATAGTACATACATAGTTTGGTAGAATTCATGCCTTCAATCAAACTTGAATAAATACATATTAGGCATCAACTGCTTGGTAGCCTCAGTCTCTGCTCACAATCTCTTCTTACAGTCTGTTGAGCAGGCCAAACACATTCCTGCAAAACCTCAGATAACCATACAAGGTTACTCTTGTAATTCAGGGCAAAAACAGATCACTGGGTCATTCCATATTAATTGTCTGAGTCATTCCATAATAATTGTCTGAGTAATTGTCTAAGACCTTCTAAGGTCTTAGAAGAAGGAGAAACTGCATTCTGGGAGGTTTTATAAAAGAGTTGGGATATGACCCAGGCCTTGGGTCAGGTTTGTTTAGAACAATGTAGGAGGTATTTTGCATGGGATAACAGAATAAGGAAACTATAGTGTATCTAGAGGGTGCATGAAGCAAAAAGTAAGTGAGTGAATATGGAGAATGAGTTTTGAATAATTGGTTTTTATAGATCAAAAAGTGATCAAGAAATACTCCAAAATTGATCATGTTCTTTTTGAAGACTTAAACCGCATTCAAATAAATTCTGAAGCCTTTAAGATTAGATCTTAGACACTAGTTATATTCAGTATACATTAAAGCTAAATTATTAAATCTCTATTTTCTAGACTTCCTCAGATGGGAACCAATACTAACCATTGCAATAAAAGCCAGAACCTAATGTGGCATTGCACAGCATGGTCCTAGAACAGTGTTTCCTAAAATGGAGTCCCCAGACCAGCATCATCATCATCATCACCTGGGAACTTGTGAAAAATGTGAATTCTTGGACCCACTACTGCCTCAGAAACTTGGGGGGTTAGGCACAACACTCTGTAGGTGATTCTGATGCAATTTATGACAGTTATATTGCTGTTACAGTATATTTTTTTAAAGTTCACTTATTTAGTATTTGTATATTGGTTAGCACATAAGCTGCTCCATTATTAGTTGTCAAGAGTCTTGTAGCCGTCCTGCCATCATCTATTTTAGAGAAATTCCTTAGCAGCAATAAATCCTAAGGGGGTCTGAAGTGAGACTTTTTTCTTTCCTAGCAGCAAGAGGAGAAAAAAAAACAGACAAAAATAATCAAATGATCATTTTAATAATGCAATTTTGCTTCTTGTAATATGGCTCAATAGAATCACCATGAGGGATTTTTTTTTAAAGAATAGCCTGTGTAATTGGAGCTTTATGGTTTTTTTTGCTGAAAATGCTTTAGCTGTAGATGGGCCACATCCCATTAGCAAACTTACTATAGAGCCCACAGGAGCTTTTTGACAGGAATATCCTATCATGGTGGTAGCAAAAAGCATAAAAATTGATTTTAATTATTCAAACTCCAATTTTCAAGTGAGGGATTGATCTAGAGAGTTAAGATGTTGCTAATACATTTGATGTTCCTTTTTGAAATGATCTTTTTAGAGGATGGTTTTTTAGCTCAAAACATCAAAACATGTAAAAGAATAAAAAAAAAAAGAAAAAATCTAAAAGTTAGAGAGCCAGTATAAACACAAGTTTACCTGGCTCTCACTACTGAAGCCCCATGGGGTAGTAAAGGAATATTCCAAATCTATTTCTTCCAATTCTTAGTGCTGAGACTTAAATCTCTTTTTTTCTTTTTTTGTGGTATCCGGATATCATTATATCTAAGCATCATTACTTCAACTTTTTTTCTAGATATGCTGTTTAATATTTTTGAAGAAAACTATGAGGCCATACATAGCATGAGGGCAGTGTGAGTGAGCCATCAGAGTTAAAACTGAAGTCCTTACAAGGGTATATCAACCTTCTACACTCTGGCTCCTGACTATTTCCCTAGAGCCTCATCTACTACAATTGTCTACCTCATTCTGTCCCAGCCACACTGGCCTCCTTACTATTCCTCAAATCATGTACCAAATGTGCTTCCAACTAGCGCTTTGCTTGACCTTTATATCTGCATGATTCTCTACATCATTTCTTCCGGCCCTCTCTTCATATGTCACCTCCTCAGATCATCTTTCCCTGACCATCCTCATATAAACCTCCCCAGCCCTTCCTATCCTACTTTCCCTATCTTATTTTCTGGACATGTTACACAATTTACTTCATTTTGTCTCTTGCCAATTTCCCCCTCCCCCACTACAATATAATCTCCATGAGACAGGGGCTCTGTATATTTTGCCAATTATCCTCAGGGCCTGAAACAGTGTCTGGTGAATGGTGGACAGGCAACACATGTTGATTAAATTAAAGATTTGTGACAGAAAGGGTGAATAGAAAATAATTACAAAAAATCTAGAACTTCACTTTGCCTAGTAAGGTAGGCAAGGAAAAACATCCATGGGTATTTGTTCAAAAACAGTTCTTGAATAAAAAAGTAACTCTTCACACAAAAATTGATTGAACAGGATTTGCCACCATAAGATCAAATGCCCATGGTGGCTACAATGTAGAGAAGTGAGCCTTAAAATACACTCAAGTCCATCAAAGAAGTGGTCACCTCCCTACCAGCACCTATCGGAAACCACTTCTCTTTCTTTGAGTCCTAGAATAGTACACTAAGGGCCACGTGCCTCGAAGGAGTGGAAAAGACTTTCCAAGGGAAGAAGATGCCGCAACCATTCCATTCCCTTGTTATAAAGCCCGTACCTGGAGTGAGGATCTGGCTGTTCTGGGATGCCCAAAGCGGCTCTTAAAAGATACTAGATGATTCACTTGGGTATTATCATGCATCTTGGAGAAGAGCGAGGAAAATTCTTACCTTCTTTACAGCAAGACAGATTTCACCTAGATCTGGTTCCTAACCCTAATTCCACCACCATCTAGTAGCTGACCTCAGGCAGGTCACTTCTCTCCGAACATTAGTTTTTCATCTGTCAATAAGAACAATAATAACAATAGCTACCAAACACTGCGAACTTTATAATACGACCCACTTTTAATATGCCTTCTGATTTGGCATATTCTTTGAAGAAGGCACTGAGGACAGAAGAATCCCCCTAGTATATATTAAGATCACACAGAAAGGCAGAGTATGGCTTTAAATCAGGAGAGTCTGACTCCAAAACCCAAGCTCAAAATGACAGCACTATAACACCTCTCCCATGGACCAGAAAAGTAGATGGGGAGCAAATGGCATCCTGAATAAGAAAACAGTGAAAATTAAAGCACATTCATCATGTGAGATTTTATTAGGAAGCATCATCTAATAGTCTACAAGAGAGTCATACAAATGTGATGTGGCCCTGTATTTTCCCTTGAGAATTAGTGGGGACCTTCTCCATTTAGGCTCCATGGATTATTTATTGCCATTCTGATCACTTTTATTCAAAATCTCATCAGCATTTATTTATTCCCCAGTTGTTTGAGAAGTGGATTCAAAGAGACATTGAGTAACACCAGAAGCAGGGGATTGGCTTAAGGTTTCTGTCTTCTCATGTAGTTTATGGGCAAGCTGGACAAAGTGGGTTAAATGTAGCCCACCACCTACTTGTAAAACAATTTTAGACAAACCACGTAACCTAAGTCTCAGTCTCCTTATGTGCAAAATGACAACAATAATACCCACTCCCTGGGCTAAGCTGAGGAACTAAAATATGATAAAGGTGAAGTTCCAAGCTGGCAGGCAGCCCTTAGAGACTGCCTATAGTGAATTTACACCCCAACATTGTCCTGAGTCTCATGCTCCAAGCATTCTCTGGCCTCTGTACCATGTTCTACCCTCACATACCACAAACCAGAAACACCTGGGACATCAATGCCCCGTGCCCCCAGCAACCTTAAACCCAAGGGGGTAGGTAGAAGTGAACAGTGCTGAGGGACATACTACCCTCTCTTAGAGGGTCCCCAGATGACCCCTTGTTGTTTACAGTAGTAACTGATTCCTTAACTGACTTTCCTCTCTCCTGTGTCTTACTTCCCTGCTCTCTCACTGGGGTAATCAGGACCACCTCCCTCCAAAATTACTTGAACCCAAATTCAAGCCTGCTTTTGGATAACTCAAACTAGAAAAAAAAATCCCAACCAAATTTGTGTTAATCAAATGTGGTAGGCAGAATTTTAAGATAAGCCCCAAAATTTTCCACCCCATGAAATGCATGATCAGCACAACCCCCAAGACTGAACCTAATGGATTTTACTTCCATGATTATGTTACTTTTTATGACATATTGACCTTAACATAGGGAAATTATCTGAGTATCCCTGACATAATCACATGAGACCAGCTGAGAGTTTTCTCTACCTGGTTGCACAAAATGAAGTCAGAGAGATTCAAAGCATGAGAGTGGTTCAACATATGCATCCTTACTATTGTGAAGATGTAGCAAGGAATGCAAGCTGCCCCCAGGAGCTGACAGCCAGCAAGAAATCAGGGATCTCAGTGCTACCACCACAGGAAGGGAATTCTTTCAAGAATTCATCCCTTCTAAGCTTTAGCTTAGAAGCTGATATTCCCCTCAGCTTCCATATGAGAACTCAACCCAACCAGCACCCTAATTTCAGCCTTCTTATGCCCTGAACAGAGAGCCCAGCTGAGCCTATTTGGACTTCTCACCTATGACACTGGGAAGAATATGGGTATTGTTTTAAGCTGATAAATGTGTGGCAATTTGTCACATACCAATTGAAACTAACATACCAGAGATAGTCCCTTAAATGTCTACCAATTGAAACTAACACACCAGAGATAATCACCTTAAATGTCTAGTCAACAGACATCAGGTGCTATTACTCAAGAAATATTCAAATAATATTGGATAAACAGTACAGTATATTATCCACACTCTTTTCTAAAACACCTCAATATTTCTTTAGTTTTAGTTTTAGTTTCCAAGTCACTCAATGCTAAGAAACGAAGTACGATAATACAGGCATTTCAAAATTAAACAACTAAATAATAAAACCTGATGGAGCATTTAAAATAAATTAAACCATAACAATGTCAATTTAAGGGGAAAAATCCCTTTCTGTGGGGGTGGGGTGTAAGGAACAGGTCCAATGATGTAATGTCTCTTAGGGCACCACCTTCTTAAATTAGGCTACTGATAGCTACATGAAGAAGAAGCCATAAGGTTAGGCAGGAATTTTAAGTTTCTCAGTTTGCTCTGGATTTGCAACCATCCCAGGCTGCGGAGGTCCTGAGAACTGCACAGTTCACTTCACATCAACTTTTCCTACTTTTCCATGCCAATGCTGACACCAGGCTCACCAAAATGGTGTATATTTTAATGCAATCAGAAATGAAAAGGTATCAGTCACGCTTTTTCTTGCTAGAGGTCCTCAAGCTAGCCAGCTTCGGTGCAGTCAGGAGCGATGCCGGGCCCAAGGAGTGTCAACAAGCAGCAAATGCAAAAGATAGCCATAAAAAATGGGGACAATGAAGAGCCACCAAACAAAGGTAAGTTAATATGGGCTGAGCTCATGGAAACAAAGAGAACAACCCAGACCATAGGGATTGATGACAGCCCAGGGATTTACTTTACACAGTTGCTTTTCATCATCCATTCATGATAATTTATGATTTTAATCTTGGAAGTTTTACTACTTTTAAAGGGTCACAAACTACTGAACCATATAATGTTGGTGTGCAGGGGAGACTTGGAAGGGAATCTAATACTAAAGACAATTTTTTTCTGTCTCAGATGATGTGACTGAGGCCCAGAAAGAGAAGGGTCGCAATGAAGACAGCACAGCAAATAAGCAACAGAGCCAGGCCTCACTCCAGGTGCAATTTCTTCCATTTAATAAATACTGGAATTTCTTCTCTCCAATTCTCTCTGACTTTTGGAAACACTGATAGGCCTATTCTAGCCACCTCCCCCCATACAATCCATTGTACAAATACCTGCCAGAGTAATGCTTTAAAATACACACCATATCATGTCACTCCTCTGGTTTAATAGCATTCCAACCCCTACAAAATAAAATTACAAACTTCTTAAACCTCAGGGTTTTAAAGCTGTACATTATCTGTCTCCTGCCTACCATGTTGATCTCTCCACCCTACTTTCCTTGCTCACAGAAATCCACCCCACACTTGTCTTTCTGTTCATTAAGCCCATCTACCTTGTTTCAACCTCAGGGCCTTTGCACTTGATGTTCTCTCTGTTACAACTGTCCCAATGGAATCATTAAGTGGCTAAGTGATCAGGCTTAGGTAGAAAGCAAGAAAGACACATGTAATTTATGTCCACTGGAAACTGAGCATCTAGGATAGAGCTGGCTAATAGCAACCCATTTATCCTTTCCTTTGGGTTCTGGAGTCAAATCTGTTTATTTTCCCCCTACTGTGGTAACAGCAGTTTCCTTTACTATTCTTTTCTTCAATGGAGTCCATGAATTTGCAAGGGAGATAGGATCTCCCTCCCTTTGCTATTCCTTCAGGGTAAAAGATAAAGCTCTTTCCCTCCATGGAAACTAACAGAGTGACTTCTCTCATAGAGCCTATAGCTGACTCACTGAATACTGCAGCCAGAAAAACTGCTCTTATTAAAATGTTTCCTATGTTATGTCAACAGACCGTTCATTCTAATAAACTGTGTCCTTTCTTAAATTGATATATATACATATTATATCTCAGCCAATATTGTTAATATAATCATATGTTCATGTGAAAGAAAATAGGTGAACTATTAATATGTGCCCCAATTCCTGCTAAGTTATACATTTAACTTTTCAAGAAAATATTTAGGCTTTCTTCTGACAAAAGACTTTTAGAGATGCATCTTCTCCAAATTTGAAGACAATCACTAGTCAGAAACCGGCAGTTATTTTTGCTTCCTACTCACTTTTTGCCCTTCATAAAAATTCATCCCTAGGGAGCTGACAAATAAAGATAAATTACCAGTCTAGAGCATTCTAACTAACTAAGGCACTGTAGTCACCTAAATGAATCTCAAAACACACACTTTGCTATGTTAGCTAAATTTTCTCCTTTCTTTGTCTTCTACTACATGACCTAGAATTACATAATACCAAGAAAAGATTGTAAAATCCAGGTTCATTGTCATGCTGACTTTACTTTTGGACTTAATGATATTCCTTGCCTGGAAAAGGGATTGCTCTATGCCTGGGAAAGTCTGTGATGCAAGTCCTGAACCTTCACTACCTTACAAACATAAAATTCCTCTTTTCCATATAAAACAAAGCATACATATGACTTTCAGTTGATTCTACATGATGCTATAGGGTATGACCAAATTAAGCATCCCATAATTTATTTTAAGGACAGATGTTATTAAATACAGAAATGTTTATCTAATGACAACAGGAATAACAAAAAAATAACATTTACTGAGTCTTTATTATGTGTTAGAAACTTTTCACTGAGTTTTATATACAATATGTAATTTAATACTCACAGTGATCCTACAAGGTGGGTACTTTAATAGGGTGATGATGAAACACACTAAGAACGAGACTTCCAAGAGACAGACTGCCTAAACTCATATCCCAACACTGCCACTGACCTGTGACATGACCTTATTTCACCTCTCTAGGCTTCAGTTTCTTAATCTGTAACATGGAAATTTTAGTAGCTACCAATCTCATACAGCTTTTGTGAATAGTAAATTATAAAAAATACATAATAGGCATAAAGAGTTAATGTTACTACAGAGAACATTGTACTAGAGTTTCTCAAACTTTGATCGTTTCTATTCCACAAACAGAATTTGAGTCATACTCACAGGTACCATTTTATTATTAAATAATTAACACCGCTATTTACTTAATAATTTACCCTTTTGCAGTGCAATTCTGACACTAACTATCTAGAGTTAGGTCAAATTTCAACAGTTAAGGGAACAGTCCTCCACAAGCCTAGCTTTCCTTCAGACACCAGCCACAAACTCCAGGGCTTCCAGATAAACTCAGGGGTTCCCACTGCCTCTTCAAGTTTGATAATTTGCTTGAATGATTTGCAGAACTCAGCAAAGTTCTATACTTATGATTATAACTCTACTATAAAGAATACAACTGGGAGCGCCTGGGTGGTTCAGTCGGTTAAGCTTCTGACTTTCGCTCAGGTCATGATCTCACAGTTTGTGATTTTAAGCCCTGCAACGGGCTCTGTGCTGACAGCTCAGAGCCTGGAGCCTGCTTTGGATTCTGTGTTTCCATCTCTCTCTGCTCCTCCCCTCACTCGCACTCTGTCTCTCTCTCTCTCTCTCTCAAAAATAAATGAACATTAAAAAAAAATACAATCAGGGCCAGCCAAATACTGGTTACATACATATTTTGTAGCATAAACTCTGGAAAACCCACAAGGAAAAACAAAAACACTTCTATCACTTGGTAACTCCAAGAATTAAGAGGTTAAACTCCCAGGAACCAGGGACAAAGGACTGCCAAATTCTTTAATAGAAAACACTTTTAAATCAACTCATTTTTTTGCCTTAAATAAATTTATCATTATTGTAAGCAATAACGTAATCACAGGTTGAATGTGCTAGTCATACGTTTTCTAATATATGTTAAGAGAGATGAGTAACTTAAAATTTAAAATGTTTATCTACATAACATCCCAAATCATCTCATATCACATATCAAATAATCTCATATTTACTCATTTATTTATTAGAAAAAAAATTTTAGTGTTTATTTGTTTTTAAAAGAGAGAAAGAGACAGAGCACAAGTGGGGAGGGGCAGAGAGAGAGGGAAACAAAGAATCCCAAACTGGCTCCAGGCTCAGAACTGTCAGCAGAGAGCCTGATACAGGGCTCAAACTCATGAATTGTGAGATCACGACCTGAGCCTAAACTGGACGCTTAACCAGCCAAGACACCCAAGCACCCCTACTCATCTATTTTTAAGAGTTAAGTTTGTCAAGTTATTTCACCAACAAATTCATATTCTTTCATGTGTTACAAGGGTCTCATATGAATAAAATCAGATTGTATGAGCTCCAAGGTCTCAGGGTCATGTTGTCCCATCCTTTCATTTTATATAGATGAGGAAACAGACCCAGCACAGGGAAGTGACACATCCAAATCCACATAGGTAGGATTCCATCTCAGTCTTTTGATCTCCAGTGCAGGGGTCTTTTTCTACCTTTGAGTGAACTCCTTCCCCAGTTTGGAATTGCTCCAAGAGAGGTAAGGGAAAGTCTGACATACTTTGTACAAAATGCTGATAGCATCATAAGGAAGGTGCAATGTGTGAAGTGCTGAGGCTGGTGAGTTGGGTTGACCAGCTCTCCAATCCATAAACCAAGTTAAGTCAGGTTTTGTAGTCAGTCTCTGTGGTTACCAACAGCTGGTTTGCTGCCATCCAGGGCCTGATTGCTATTTTTCCCCGGTATTGAGTGGGACATTTTCATGTTATATCCTTATTCCTGCCTACAGGCTTGGAAACCCATTTGCAATATCTCCTATTCATCTGTTTCAACATGAACCTTGAAAAATAATAAACACAATGTGGGTCAATGTGAACATGAAATTGAAGAAAAGCTGGCATAAAGAACTTGCGTTTGAAAAACAAAAGGACAAGCATCTTAGCCACTTTCCTTAAGCTTGCTAAACAACTCCACTCTGCATAATAATGTTATTTGTCATTTGCCTAATGGATATGATAAAGTGAGGGCAGAGACAAGCATCTATTTGTAAAATTCAACATTGATTTTTCCCCCTTATATATGTGCCCAGACACAGTTGTGGTGAATGATCTTTTAAAAATTTAAAAATACATTAAATAGATGAATGAGCCTCCAATAAATGTGTATGTGAAGAGTTCTTTACTTGACACAGCTTTCTGCCACAAAAGCTAAATGCATTCCCGGAATACACTGCAAGTAATCTCTTGACAGCTACTATTTTGAATACGGATATTTTATACCCGTGTTTAAAGTGAACTTTGATATGTTTTGACTCATTGTTCTGTCTTTTTCTTTCATCCAGTATCTAAATCCTGCAATGTTTCTTTGCAAAATCTCTCATTGTCATCCTCCTTGACTCTTCTCTTGTCATCACACCATCCAGGCTTTCTTTACTTTGTTTTGGAATAATTGAAGAAAATTCTGAGATGGTCTTTCTGTTTCCAGTGTCTTCTCACCACATACTTCTCTGTGCAGTGATATTCTTCATCAGTCCTTGAGGTCACTAGATCATTTCCCTTGCTAGAATGATGGGATAGGTAGTGTTAGGACTCAGGCTCTGGAACTGATTTCAAATCCTGACTCCTACGTTTATTAAGTCTGGATGGGCAAGTGAATTTATCTTTCTGATCCACAGTTTACATACCTGTAAAAGGAGGATGAGTTGCATACCTCATAAGATTATTATGAGAATTAAATGAAACAATCCATGTAAAGTGTTTAGCACCAAGTCTGGCATGTTGTAAATGTCCAAGAAGCAGCAGCTATAAAAAGCTATGTTATCTATTAAACCAAGACTAGAGTTTTTTTTTTTTTAACAGTATTGCAAAACTCTCTAAAAATTAAGCCATCCTCCATGCCTCCACATTTTTGTTATTTTTTTCTGAAGCAATGTCACCAATGAATGATTCAGTCCAATCCTGAAAAGACTGAAACTGAACAATCTGTCCCCAAGAAACTATGTTCCCATTAACAAGTCCATGCAAGGCACCCCAATATACCATTGTATTAATGTGCATTAAACCCCAAGCTGACAAAACCTAATTACCAGGGTGAAGGGGTCACCACTCCTCAACCCAGATGAAGCTGCCTGCTAATCATGTTGGTAGAAATACAAGCGTCATGAGCCTGCTGCCCGTCCCACTAAGGGGTGAACACCAAGATCCTCAGAGGTCAGAATCTTTGCCTGGCTAGGGAGACTTAAACTTTTACACTGTCTTGTTTTCATATGTGTTGAGCCTGTTTTCCCAGCTCAACTATGAGTTGCTAGGGGATAGAGAAAACTTCTCATGTATCTTTTGTCATTTCCAGGGATAAAATTCACTTTACAAAAGACATAAAAGGGTTGTTTTGGTTTGGTTTTTGGCCTGAAGTACAGAGTTCAGTCAGTGATAGAGTAGATGAAACACTGTTTCCTACTCTACCTCTCCTGCTCCCTTCAGCTGAAAATTAAAGTGAAAGGAAAAGATTGTGCCTGATGATGAGGAAACTTTCAATTTCAAGCAATAAGAACCCAATTCAAACTAGATTTAGCAAAAAAAAAGAGGGGGGCAGAATTTACTGGCTCACTAATTAAAATATGATGATTATGCTAAATTCAAGCAAGTCTAGCTCTAATGATATCCAGAAATTGTCTCTTTTCATCCTCTGTCTCTTCTGTTCTTTGTATTGGCTTCAACCCAGGCAGCTCTCCCTGCCTGATATCCTGATGGTCCCCAGCAGCTCCAATCTTACCTTCTATCATCCTAACAATTAGGAAAATAAAGTTTCTCCTTCCCAGAACTGATGCCTACTGGTTTGACTGGCTTGTTTTGAGTCCCAAGCCCTCTGCAAAACTATTCACTGTATTGGGAAGAGGGCAGAGTCCTTGACTGATAGTCTCCTCATAACTGGATGCAAATGAGAGAAGGGATAGTTCCCTAAGAAAAAACTAGGGCTGTTTCAGATAGAGGAGAAATCCTACTGGCTAGACAAAGACAGAAGATGTTTATTAGGCCATTGAAGTCTCTTTAAACCCTGACTTTACATAGGCAGCTACCTTTGGAGCCTTTTAGGAGCTTAAAGACTAGGCCAATTCCACTGACAAATCCTTAGGGCACACTTCCCTCTGCAGTTAGAGTCTGGTTTACACAACACATCCTATGGGTAAGTTGCTCCTAAGTTATACATCTTCTCTGTTTGTCTTTGTAGCATTTCTGTGTGGGTTCTCAGGTCCTTGAGGAGCTGATCTGTTAAAGCTGGATTTCATAGGACACTGGCTGTGGCTGGTCTAAGGACAAATGGAGAGGATAATAAATAATTTGAGTTTGACTTCTACTACGATCAAGTCAAATGTTCCCTCTCTTGACATCACAAGGGTCCTTCTGTTTCCTTCTGTATATTTCAGTCAGTCCATCATCAGTTAACATTTCTTAATTGCCTATATGTGCCAGACACCAGACTAGGTGCCACAGAGTTTGAATTTGAAGTCCCTTTTCAGGGCATTCATGGTCCAGTGAGGATCTGATGTGATAGTGAGTAATAAGCACTGTAATGATGGTATTGCAGGGTATTGAGTACAAAAGACATAGACGTGAGATCAGAAAGTCTTCCTAAGAAAGTAAGATCTGGAGTGTTGGAGACTAAGACTGAGTTTGCTGGAGAGAGATAGAAGTAGCATCCCAGGGCAAGGGTAATGCGAAGCCATGGAGGTGGAAAACAGGTTTTAAAGATCTTCAAGTGGAGCAGTAGGGGAAGGCTGGTGCTTCGGCGGTGATGGTGGGAAAAAGAGAAGTGGTGTGAGATGAAGCCAGAGAGAGGTGGATGGAGGTAGTCCATGTATAGATGCACCATGTACATTTCTCTTCAAGGAATGGAGGGAGTGCAGTCTGCTGCTGGACTCCAGCTGCCCGCACTTCAGGGTGGGCCTCAACTGCAGAGAGTTGTTGGTCCAAGGTTCTGTTCCTAGTTCAGCCTGCAGGGTCTAAAGCCATGGTGATTTTAGCCCAACTGGGGACACTGATGGACAGAACTCTGCCAGAGCCCCCAGTAGGTAGGTTAACAGAGGCCACATCAGGTCTGCATCACAGTTTGACTTCTTTTCTTCAACCCTGCTTCCCCTCCTTCTTTTCATTGGCATTGTTCTCCAGTACATATCTGGAACCCCAAACTCCATCTCGCTTCTGCTTTTGGAGAGCCCAACCTAGAGACTGGCATGGATCAAACCACAATATGAAGCTGAGCCTGCTGCCTGTGATCAAGCATTTCATAAGGAGAATCAATGCATGAACTGTGCTCTATAAACTCTATCCCCCAAAGTCTGAAATAAACATCCTGTCTTGTTACAAAGCTAGGAAAACAAAGAATAAAAATTACTCTATTATATGCCTTCAACAAGCATTTATTGAGTGCCTATTCAGAGTAAGAAACTGTCTGAGGCATTGGAGACACAAAAAGTAAAACATGGCACAGGGCCCTCTTGGAAGACTTCTTGGAGATGGTCCCTGAGAAGTTCCAAGCTGGTTAGAGAGTACTTGTGAGGCAAATACACAATGTGAAAATGAAGATCCAAAACATTCCATTGTAGGATGGTTTTTGTATTAGTTTCCCAAAGCTGCTATATGTCCTTGACTTTTCCTACTTCCTGGCATTGTTGTCAATCCTTGGCATTTGGGGCTCTGCCTGTGTTTCTGTTTTCTCTACTTATAAGGACACCAGTCATATTAGAACAGGGCCCATCCTAAAGTAATATAACCTCATCTTAACGTGATTACATCTGCAAAGACCATATTTCCAAATAAGGCCACATTCTGAGGTTCTGGGGATTAAGACTTCAACATAGCTTTTTGGTGGACACATTTAAACTCACGACAGGCTTCAACAAGAATGTCACTGGTCTAGATGGGCAATCATCACAATGGTTAGAAGCATCAGTTTTAGAGTCAGATACGCTAGTATTGAAATTGTGGCTTCCAACTTACTATACGACCCTGAACAAGTTACTTTCCCCTTTAACTTAAAGTGACCTCATGTGTAGAACAGGAACAATAGTAGTATGTGCCCACTGAGATGTTTCTCTCCTCTTCATCCAGGCATACTCCCCCCTGATGTTATGCATTGTTGTTTGACTTTCCATGGCTGATTCTAGCAGAAATGATATGTGTCATTCCAGTGTAGAAGTAGTGAAAAGTTAGCACTCCATTCTCCTGGCTCGCTCCCCCTACCATGGCTAGTCCTAAAGGCTTGTTTTGAGATGATGGCATCATCTTCCACCAGCCTACTTTCCTGAATGATAGAGATAAGCAAATACTGCTATTTATCTGCTAGATAAATGTAGTGTGGAAATGTAGTATGAAGAAGAAAGAAATCTATGTTCCATTTAGCCATTGAGGTTTTGGTATTATTTGCTACTATAGCATAACCTACCCCATCCTGACAGTGTTTACCTCACAGGATTGTTAGGAGATTTAAACAAGATAAAGCATATGAAGTGTTCAGCATGATGTCTGACATATAAGAAGCCTCAATAGTACTATTTTCATTCTCCCTAGGGGAGCATATGTATTGCAGCATTTACACAGCAAACATTTTGTGAGGTCCATTCTCTTTCTATGGTACTGGGAAAAAAGAACTCCTATATTCAACAGTTATTATATTCTATCCACATTGGTAACATTTATTGAATGCTTGCTATGTGCCAAGTACTTTTCTAATGGCTTTACATGAAATAACTCATTTAATCCTACAGGTACCATAAAGGATAGGTACTAGGATTATCATTTTTCACAGGTAAGGAAATTAAAGCACAGCAAGGTTGAATAACTTGCCCAAAGGCATAAATTCAGGAGATGGCTGATCAGTACTTGTACTCATGTAATCCAGCCCAGCCTGAACCCTGCCCTAGACTCACAATCTTGCACAAACAAGTACAAATAACAGAGCATGTTTGAGAACTTTCCAAGACTATCTTGGAAGGGAAAGCAGAAGTAGAGGAAGAAGCATCTTGCTTTCAAGATGCCCCAGGGTCAAATTATCCATTATCCCAGGAGAGTAACAAAATGCTTTTAGGTCTCATCTGCTAAACTTGGGCAAGCTGGATACAAAACATTTGCAACCTAGAGACATCATTTTGCAATGCCATCATGAACAGACCAACACATGTAGTTTTAGCTAGACATTTACAAACAAGCAGGGCACACCGCCTTGAGGCTGAGCACACACATAGGAGCGACAGATGCTGCCCACGAAGGCTACAAGCCCTTGTTCTCCAAGGCTACAGGAGAGAAGGAGTGATGTAGAATTCCTCTACAAACTAGAAATGATAGATTTATAACAGTCCCCTCAAACTAATTCTATCTGAGTTTAGGTGGGTTTGGCCCTTGTCCCTGCCTTCCATGAAAAGCCCTAGTATGGCAGGTAATGAAAGCACAAAGCCTTTTCCAGAGCCAAGTTTTATTTGCTGAAATTACCCCAGGATCTTGGAGTCAAAAGACCAGATGCATATTTTACGTGCTATGGCTTTCCAGGGAGAAACATTTAGAATGGCCCATCTGTATTAGTTTCCTAGGGTTGCCATAGCAAAGTATTATAGACTAGGTAGTTTAAACAACAGAAATTTATTTTCTCACAATTCTGGAAGCCAGAAGTCCAAAATCAAAAGATGTCAGCAGGTTTGGTTTGTTCTGAGGCTTCTCTTCATGGCTAGCAGATGGTGACCTTCGCACTGTGTCTTCACATGGTTTTTCCTCTATACCTGTCTATGTCCTACTCTCTCATGCAGATGCCTACCCTAATGACCTCATTTTAATTTGATTACCTCTTTAAATACCTTATCTCCAAATACAGTCACATTCTGAGGTACTAGGGGTTAGGACTTCAACATACGAATTTGGTGGGGTTGGTGGGGCGGGGAAATTCAGCTCATAGTACCATCCAGTACAGGAACTATAAATCTCTAACAAAAATAAATAGTTCTAGGGGTGCCTGGGTGGGTCAGTTGGTTGAGTGTCCAACTTTGGCTCGGGTCATTATCTCACAGCTCATGAGCTCAAGCCCCTCATCAGGCTCTATGCTGACTGCTGAGAACCTGGAGCCTGCTTCAGATTCTGTGTCTCCCTCTCTCTCTCTTTCCTCCTCTCTCTCTCTCTCTCTCTCTCAAAAATAAATAAACATTAAAAAAAATAAATGAATGAATAGCTCCACAACTTTTTAAGTAAGGGAAATGGTTCTGGGATATTCTGTATGGAAAATTATTCCTCAAATTTAGCAGATACTTTTAAAACTTGTTTTGTTCTAAAATGTAAAAAAAAAACCCCAAAAAACTTGTTTTGTTCAATCAGTTATTCTTTCCTATTTACTGTGAGAAAAGGGAAAATTAGTGGGAAAATTAATGCCCTTTGTGAAAATGACTTTGTGGTCACAACCAAAGGAAGTTGGCTACCAGCTGGTCATACTAAACATATATGTTCATATATGAACAATCTCATATTCAGCACCTTATATTTCTACATAGTACTTCAGAATTTCAATTACTTTTATATTAATTATCTCCTTCTATGATCACATCATGTTACAGGTTAGGATATGAAGATCACCAGAAAGATGAGGTAACTCATTTCATATCACGTGGCTACAAGGAAACAGAGTGGGTGAGGGCAAGAACACTAGTCTCTGGAATCCTAATAGAACTCAATATTTATTCTTATTTTTATTTTTATTTTAGAGAGAGAGAGCGCACATTTACAAGTTGGGGAGAGGGCCAGAGGGAGAGAGAGAGAAAGAGAGAGAGACAGAGAGAGAGAGAGAGAGAGAGAGAGAGAAACCCAGGCAGGCTCTATGCTCAGTGTGGAGCTCAACACAGGGCTTAATCCCACAACTCTGGGACCATGACTTGAGCCGAAATCAAGAGTTGGACACTCAAGCAACTGAGACACCCGGGCACCCCAGAAGTCAATAATTTAGTAAGCACTAGTACTTGTTTTCTGGAAACTGGTTTTTAGCATAGATAATTTTTTTTTTTTTTTAGTAAATGGCCAGTGAAGTTGGAAGCTTATAGCTACAATGGCATATTGAATAATGCCTCCAAATAAGATAAATTGTTCTTTCATATGTCATTTTTTTTAAGAAAAAGTTAATTGGGCATTCTAGGCTGAAATTTCTCAACCTCAGCACTACTGACATTTTGGACCAAATAATTCTTTGTTGGTGGGAGCTGTCCTGTGCATAAAAGAATCTTTGGCCTCTGAGCACTGGATGCCTGCAGCACACACCCACTCCCACACCAGCTGTAACAACCCCAAATGTCTCCAGATATTGCCAACTGACCCTTACAGCCCCAAACCACCACTAGTTGAGAACCACTCTTCTAGGTCAAAAGAGAAATTGTCCCTGCAAGTCTCTAAAGAGTATACATGTACTCTTAGAAACCAACCTAACCGTCATATTTATATCTCATCTTGGGTTCCATGTTCTATTCACCCTTATATGTTCAATAAACACCAAATGGAGAAAGCAAGTTTTCAATCAAACACTTAACTTCTGCATGCCCGGTTGCTTCATCTATGGTTTTTGGATCTGATCATTTCTTGAGTGCTTACAACTCTTGATCTGTGATATTGATTTTGGTTCAGTAACACAAGATGGGCTTGAATTCTTTAGAGAAAATTTTTTAGCAGCTGAACTTACATCAGCAACTCAAATCTAATATATGTATATTTAAAGGTGGGGCCTAATTACTTAACCCTAAGTGTCATAGCCTGTTTATCTCAGGAAATAAGTTCTATTGTATACCAATGTGCCACTCAAAGAAGTCAACAGCTGAGAATATTTTCAAAAAGCAAGGCAGAACTGCAAGGTAAAGGGAGAATACTTTGCCCTTGCAAGAATGACCATTAAAGCATATTATAAAATTAAGTATTATATAAGTGTATACCATGTGGCACAAGAACAGCCAAAGAAATGAATGGAATAAGATGCATAGTAACTATACTTGAGTATATAAAAACATTTAATGGAAATAATAATGCCCACTAAAAGTACAAACTAAGTTTAATGTTTTTAATACCAAAGAATGCCAATTAAAACATCAAAAATACTCCTTACAACTATAAAGTGGGAAATCTTAGGCAGAAATTTGTAAAATTATGATCTTAACCAAGAGAAGTATTCAGGAAAGCTGATTTTGTAATTAACTGGTTTCTGGATTTGGATACATAAAATAATACTTTTAACTAAACAATGAAATACTATTAAAATAATAAATACCATTCATTTTTTAAGTGTAACCATAATACAAGCTTTTTGTGGAAATTTTTCAAATATGAAAAAATATGAACACTAGTGTTAAAATTACCTTAAGTTCTATCTTCCACACATATCCATTATTAATAGTGTGTGGTGTCTCTCAAGTCAGTAATTCATTTATATATATGATTGTGGATCCTTTTCTGTTCTCATCTAATGTATTTTGTTCCTTTTCCCCATTTTCTGAGATACTCTTTTAAAATATATTATTGGTTATTATAAAGTAGTTGCTCATTGTGTGTGTGTGTATAATTAAACCATTATTATGCTTATAATGCTTATAATGGTTTAATTAGTTATTACAATTAACCATTAGATGCTTCCAATTTTTTGTTAAAACTAAGTATTAATGCAATCAATATGCCTATAGATTATTGCTTGTATACATCTCTATTTACTTGCATTTCTGGAAGTCAAATGGTTGTGTCAAAGGTCGTGAATATTTTTAAGATTTTTGATTGCCCCTGGATTCCCTCTAGTATTAACATACCAATTCATACTCCTTCTTGTCTATCAGTAAAAGAGTACAAAAGCTTATCTAGTTTCTCCATCCATATTTCTCATGACTATTTCTGTGATCATACTTCAATGTGATAACGCTAAAAATTATCATTTAAAATTTCCTGCAAAATAATTGCCCCCTTAATAGGTGAAAAATAGTGTATTTTCATGTTTAAGTTGGATTTTTTATTGCCAGAAGTTTGAGCCCTTAACACCTTTATTTTCCACTTATATTTCTATTGCTTATTTGCACCAAAATTGATTTCTGTGCTATCTGTCCAATTCCAAAACATTAGCATCATATTTTGATTTGAAGTGCCTTCTAATATATTTTAATTTCTAGGAAGGCAAGCTTCCCCTTCATTACTCTTCTTGTTCAAAATGTTCTTGGTTTCTTGCCAGATGTATCTCTCTCTGTTCTTCTCTTTCTCTCTTCTCTTGTGGTTTGATCACTTTCTTTAGTGCTATGTTTGGACTCCTTTCTCATTTTCCTTTGGGTATTTACTCTAAGTTTTTGCCTGTAGTTACCATGATGTATGTATGTATGTAACAGTCTATTTTAAGTTGTAGCAACTCAAATTTGAACACATTCCAAAACTTGACATTTTTACTCCCTCTGCATGCATTTTATGTTTTTGATGTTACTTTCTACTTCTTTTTATTTTATGTATCCCTTAACTAATTATTGTAGTTTTAGTTAGTTTTACTACTTTTGTCTTTTAACCTTCTTAATAGCTTTATAAGTGGTTAATCCACTACTTTTACTATTTCCAGTTACATTTTTTTCAGTGACATTTTTACTTTTATATGTTCTTTTATAATTAATGCCATTTCTTTTTTGCTTAAAGTCCTTTTTATATTTTTTGTAAGGCTGGCTTAACAGCTATAAAATCCTTTAACTTTTGCTTATCAAGAAAACTTTATCTCTCCATCAAATCTGAATGATAACCTTGCAAGGTAGATTATTCTTGGTTAGAATTTTTTTGTTTTTCTTTTTTCCTTTCAGCACTTTGAATATGTTATGTTACTTTCTTCAGGTTTGCAAAGTTTCTGCTGAGAAATCTGCTGACAGCCATAAGAGATTTCTCTTGTATGTAACGACTAGTTTTCTTCTTGATGTTTTTAAGATTCTCTATCTTTAGCTTTTGATATTTTACTTATAATGTGTCTTGGTGAAGCTCTCTTTGGGTTCCAAATATTTGGAACTCTCTAGACTTCTTGGGTCTGGATGTCTGTTTCCTTCCCTGAGTTACAAAGGCTTTTAGTCATTATTTCTTCAAATAAATGTTATTCTCCCCTCCCCCCTTCTCCTTCTGGGACCTCTATAATACAAATGTTATTCTTCTTGATGTTGTCCCAGAGCTCCCTCAAACTATCTTTATTTTTTTCATTCTTTTTTTTTCTTTTTTTTTTTCTGCTCTGTCTGAATGAATTCTACTGATTTATCTTCCAGCTCACTGATCCATTCTGCTACATCCAGTCTGCTGTGGAAACCCTTTAGTGTATTTTTCAGTTATTATATTCTCCAGCTCTGTGACTTCTCTTTGGTATTTTCTTATGTCTTCTATCTTTTTGTTGAAGTTCTCACTGTGTTCATTTGTTATTTTCCTGAGTTTGGTGAGCATCTTTATGACCATTACTTTTATTTCTTTATCAGGTAGATTACCTATCTCCATATCATTAAGGTATTTTTCTGAAGTTTTGTTTTGTTCTTTCATTTGGAACATATTTCTCTGTTTCCTCATTTTGCTTGGCTCTCTGTGTTTGTTTCTATGCATTAAGTGAAAACTACCTCTCTTAGTCTTAATGGAGTGGTCTTGTGGAAGTGATGATTATTCTCATTCAACCTTGCCTTAGCATTTGTTTGTCTCTCAAGTCTTTATGATTGTCTAAAGTCACATGATTTATTCCTGGGGCACCTGGGCAGCTCAGTCAGTTAAGCATTTGACTCTTGGTTTCAGCTCAAGTCATGATCTCATGGTTCGTGAGTTTGAGCCCTTCATTGGGCTCTGTGCTGAGAGTGCAGAGCCTACTTGGGGTTCTCTTTCTCTCCGTCTCTCTCTCTCTCTCTCTCTCTCTGCCCTCCCCCTGCTCGTACTCTCTGTCTCTCTCAAAATAAATTAACTTTTATAAAAATAAAATAAAATCACATCATTTATTCTTAATATGCCCCTATTGTTGAGGGTGTGCCAAAACCTGTTAGTAATACAAGAGAAGGAATCTCATTTAGCACTACTTTCAGGCTGACTGGAAGCCAGACCCTTGGCAGCAACTTTTAAAGTGTGCAAATATACAGACATCTCTCCAAAGAAGACATCCAGATGGCCAACAGACACATGAAAAGATGCTCAACAGCACTCATCATCAAGGAAATACAAATCAAAACGATGATGAGATACTACCTCACACCTGACAGAATGGCTAACATCATAAACACAAGAAACAAGTGTTGGCAAGGATGTGGAGAAAGGGGAACACTTTTGCACTATTGGTGGAAATGCAAACTGGCACAGCCACTCTGGAAAATAGTGTGGAGGTTCCTCAAAAAATTAAAAAACAAAACAAACAAAAAAATGCAAAAACATTGCAGTATTATTTACAGTAGCCAAACTATGGAGGCAGCCCAAGTGTCCATGGATAGATGAATGGATAAAGAAGTTGTAGTATATATGTACAATGGAATATTATTCAGCCATAAAAAAGAATGAAATCTTTCCATTTACAACAACATGGATAGAGCTAGAAAGTATAATGCTAAGTGAAATAAGTCACTCAGAGCAAGACAAATATCATAAGATCTCATTCATATGTGGAATTTAAGAAACAAAACAAATGAGCAAAGGGTAAAGAAAAAAGAGAGAGAGAGAAACCAAGAAACAGACTCTTAACTACAGAGAACAAACTGATGTTTACCAGAGGGGAGGTGGAAGGGGGGATGGGTGAAATAGGTTATGGGGATTAAAAAGTACACTTACCATGATGAAAAAAAAAATAAAATAAAAAATAAAATGTGCAAATCTATACAGTGCTGTGGGACCACAACTGTAATCCCTCCTGGCCTCCAGACCAAGAGATTTGCAGGTGACCCCTGGGCAACAGTTGCAAAAATCAGGGCTCCAGATGAGTGTATAAACTATTTTGGTGGAAGGCCAAGGGGGTACTTATGTTCCCTGGGAACACTTCCTTACCCCCTAGTTGCATGGGAAACCTGAAGACTGTTCCTCAAGCTGGAGCTCCACGTAAATAAGCCTTTTTCATAGGAAGACTGAGGTGTGTTTCAGCCTGCTGTCTGTATGCTACCCTGGAGGTGGTAGCCTGCCAAGAAGTGTCTCAGCATGTGCTGGCTGGCTTTAGAAAGGCAGCTAGAGGGTGTCAGGGACAAGGTACATTTGTTGGCTTCAGAGAGGCAGCAGGAAAATATCTGATTGTGCCTGGCCAAATCTCCAGCAACACAGCAGGAAGAGTTCCTTGTCTGTGTGCATGCTGGCTTTAGGTCAGGTGTAAAAGAAGGCTACCACTACTAACACTTAGCAGCCTTAGCCAGGGGGCAAGGGAGTGTCAGAAGAACCCATGCTTGCAGACTTTAGCTACAGAGCAGGAGAACTCCATGACCATTTGTACTTGTCTATCCCATTAAGGGAGCAGGGAAGTACTGCAACCACCTGTACTCTCAGGTCTCAGCAAGTGCCAGGACCATTCACTCCTGCCTGAACCAGCAAGGCAATGGGAAGGTATCACTTTAAGCTCACCCATGTGTGCTGGCAAGCTATGTGGAGAGTGCAACAACGGCTTCCACCAGCACCTCCTTTTCTAGGGAGTGTCTCAGCTGTCCCCCACCCCTCTTAGTCAATGCCACAAGATCAGCATATAAATCTCCCCCACATATAGTCTAGGTAATTTTCAAACTGTTGTTTGTTTTTTTTTTTTGCTGGTCTCAGGGTGAGCAACACTGCTCTCGAGCCAGCCAAGTGGAGAATCTCAGTTTCCTACAGCACTTTGGCACCCCTAGATATCAGGCCCATTGGTTTTCCAAGCCAGATGTCCTATACAGATTTCAGGTGTTAGGGTGCTCAGGGCGGGCACCAACCCCTTACTCTTCTGGGAGAAGCTCTTGGCTGGTGAGCTCTCTCCTTACTGTATGTCACAGCACCAGGGGCAGGTTTTTGCAACACTGTGTCTCTGCCTCTCCTACTTCTGGATGTGGTCCTTTTATCCCTTATTGTGGAAAACAGTTCCTTTAGTTTTCAAATCAAGTTCAGAGGGAAATGATTCTTACGTAGTCATAGATTTCTGTGTTCTTAAGAGGAGGTGAGTTCAGGATCTTGCTAGCCCACTATATCTTGGAGCCCTTCCTCTAACAGGTATATTTCTTTATGAAACACTAAAGTATTTAAATATTCACCTACCTATCCATGTGTTAAAGCTCAATATTTGATCTCTTAGTTAACTTTTTTGTTTTTTCTCTAGGAACAATATGTTGCTTCCTAAGTTGATTCTTAGGTCTTTCGTATTTTTCATGCTGTTTTGAATATGATCTCTTATGGTAACAAATTGTCTAACATATATTACTAGTACATAGGCAACATAATTTTTAAGATATTTATTTCATACTTCACTTTATTTCAGAATTTGGTTCATATCTCTAATAGTTTTTCTGTTAAGTTCCTTCCTATTGATGCAAAATAATTTCCTAGCTTCTATTTAATATTTATGTAAGTTAAAACCTGTATTATGATAGAAACTACATATTTTTTTAAAATGAAGACCAATTTTTCCAAATGCCCAAGGAGTGTCTTTGCCAGTCCAGAAAAACACTTAACAATCTATACATCAGTGTGGAAAGAAAAAAAAATCATCATTCTAAT
Organism: Panthera uncia; assembly: GCF_023721935.1. NCBI lineage: Eukaryota > Metazoa > Chordata > Mammalia > Carnivora > Felidae > Panthera > Panthera uncia. Next base: position 43,850,631 of record NC_064816.1, read on the forward strand.
ACCTGTTTTCTCCTTAAAATCTACTTTCCTGTTTTCTGTAACTCTTTACTCTGAATTTTCTAAATCTGTATATTTTCTAGACATTTCTTCTTATATTTGACATTAACCTAGTATTAATTATTAATACCCAATGGCTATCAGATACTCAGTAAATAATTGTTTATTCTGTTAACCTTCAAGCTATATCAGAAAAAAAAAATCTCTGAAAGGGAAGTGGTGAGTTAGAAGAACCTACCTGAGGGACAAGTTAGAATGGTATATAAGGACTATACTAAAGTTGGGATGAAAACACCTGGGTCTGAGAATTTGACTCCATTGTTTACTATCTGGATGACCTAGAATAATGTACTTGATTTCCCTTAGCCACATATTCATCTATAAAGTGGAACTAAATAATAGATTTAAAAAAAAAACTGGCAAATAAAGAAAAAATAACAATAATCATAACAACAATAAATTCACCCCTCTAATTCCTAATACCCAGTGTACAGTAAGTGCTCAAATAATGCCTGTTGAACGGCTGACTTGTCATCTTTCTATTTGGTATATATATGGTAGGTATTAAGAAAGTATTTAATGCTGCGAGCGTCAATGGAGATAATAATTCAAAACCATCTTGTGAACCATAAAGCATTTTACAAACCCAAACGGTTTTCAAGCCCAAAGGAACGTGATAATTTTCACTTTGAGAAGATATAAAATTTCAAAACACTGACTATCTTCCCATCTACTACAATAAGATGGCAGCAACAGTAATTTCAGCATTGGGTTATAAGATCGGGGTTTAAGAACTAGGCTTCGTGCCTGAAAGCTCCCATGCAGATATGGGTGCATCTTCCTGACTCAGCAAAAATGTACTGAGAAGCACTAAATGAGAAGACATAGCTGTTCAGAATTGTACCGTGGCAATTGTTCCAGGCAAGAATTGTTCCAGGCAAGCTGTAGACTCCCTCTGATTTCTCTGGGCCCCGGGAAAGGCAGTGTCAGAAGACACAGGGGAAACATATGGAAGGAGAACAGCATTCTGACAGCTGAAGTACTGTTTTATAATAACACATAAAAGTAACAGCTATGCTAGTTAAAATGGGATTACTTTAAAATATATGCATACACACACACACACACACACACTTGTCTTGAAAACTGGGAGAGAGAGGCTGTCTGAAGAGCCAGATTGAATCAGATGAAGAGTCAGGAATTTGCAAGCTCTTGTCTATAATGATGACATACAACGCTGGAAGTTGGGAGGGGACCAAGATTTACCTGTCCTCCTTACCACAGTCCTAACCAATGGATGCAAGAAACTGCCACAACCCATTATTTTTACTCATGGCGGGGAAGAACCCAATGACCTTCAAATAAGGAGGTAGGGTGGTAAATATTTTTGGAGACTGTAGCTTGGATTTGAGACCAGTGAGTGACTCTTATTTTCTTCAGAAACCTGGATCTTGGGGTCAACAACCTATGTGAAGATAGCTGGATCTGCAGAAGAGATGTGCTCTCTCACTCAACCAGATGAATAGAAGAGAAGAGCTTGCTGCAAATATCAGAAGCATTAGAATGCAATACTTGATGGTCTGGTATTGCCTTTTTAATTTAGATATCCTGTCCCCTAGAAAATGTGGCTCAATGAATGTCCCCACTTCTGATCAATCAGATTATTTATTACTCCAACCATGGTGAGAAATAATAAGGAGAAAAATTATGGGGACAGAACTTCCTTCCTGGATGGATATTAATTAAGAGAGAGAAATATTACTATTTTCCTTTAAAAATAATGATATGTATCATTATTTGCTTTATATCTAAATGACATACTGAAGAAGCCCCATGTAAATAATATGTGAAATCCAGGAGATTGCAGTGGCTTTAGTAGGTATTCTATATTTGAAGGGATAATACAAACAGTTGGCTGTTGCTCATATATTGATACAACTGTAAAAAGCTAGGTTCAGAATCCAAGATACATAATCATTTTCCAAGGAATAAATTATCAATATGGCACATGAAGTTCCTGATTAGAGAAAGATTGTGTTAGTGTAACTACCCAGGCTTGCTTGTATGCTCAACTATAACAATGGATTTTATTTATTGTAATTCTTTTAAAAAACTTTTTTAATGTTTATTTATTGTTGAGAGAGAGACAGAGAGACAGTGAGTAGGAGAGGGGCAGAGAGAGAGGGAGACACTGAACCTGAAGCAGGCTCCAGGCTCTGAACTGTCAGCACAGAGCCTGGCACAGGGCTCAAACTCATGAACTATGAGACCATGACCTGAGCTGAAGTCAGATGCCTAACTGACTGAACCACCCAGTCACCCCTATTTATTGTAATTCTAATTGAACTGAGATAAGGTTTTATAAGCTAGAAGGTAATGTATGGAGATCTTCCCCATCTGAACAAAGTTCAAATATTAAAGAGACACCTGAAAGTACCATTAAGCACTTGAGAATCAATGATTTCTACACATGATGAGGCTAGCCTTAGACCTGAAGATGAACCTGTGATTTTTAATGAAATCTCCTCATTTTATAGATGTGAACAATGAGGCCCTGGGAGGAGAAGAGACTCCCAAAGCCACAAAGCAGCAGAACCAAAACCAGATCTTCCAGTCACAAATGAGAACTTTTTCTATACAACTATGCCCTTAACCTGTTTTGTTAATAATAAACTGCTCTTGCCTATTTAACTAAATTCTTACATTTTATTTGGCCATACTCTATTGGCCTATATTTAGCTGCAGACTTCTGCTACAAAGCTACATTTTTTGTTAACCACTCCATAATTGAGAATTTCAGTGAAGCAAAATGGTCTTTCCACTGAAACATCTGCATTAAGTTTGCTGTTATTATTTTGTTTTATCATGTTATATTATTATTGTTACCACTATGACTACTATCATTATTATTTAGTGCGACAGAGTGCTTAAGGAATAGAGAATTAAAAGATAATGGATCTTATTACTACTTGTTTGTAAAATGCAAAATAGCTCTGAAGAAAATACTCATTGTTTGCATAGATTCTCCTATGTAAGTCTCAGAAGGGACACATGGATTTTCTATGTGATTGATATGACCAATGACCTGCATAGTCCCCCACACCATATAGAATCTCAAGAGATAAGGGGATACAGAAGCAAGAAGAGGACACAGACTTTCATATTAGGAAGGGTTTGCTTTTTTGGTGCTCTGAGACCAATTCTAATGTGTATGTGTTGGAGGTTGGGGGACTGCCACAAATACAACCAGGCAATTCTTAGATACCAGCCAAGTGTCCAAGAATTCCACTTAGGTCGACTCAATTCTGACACTATCTATCCAAAAGTAGCACCAGATTACACAAGTCCTTACAAGACTGCCTCCTGCCCCACCTCAGATGCCAGTCACAAGTCCCAAGCTTCTGACTACTGGCTACAGATTGGGGGTTCAAATGACCTCATCCTTAGGTTCTATTAATTTGCTAGAGCAGCTCACAGAACTCAGGTAAACATTGCATTTATTAGTGTACTAAAGGATATAATAAAGAATATAAATAAACAGGCAAATGAAAAGATACATGGGGAGAGGTCCAGAACAAAGGAGCTTCTGTCTCCCTGGAGCTTGGGGGTCAGGCTCAGTGGCACATGAGAACATTCTCTTTCCCTCCATGTGGAAGCTCTCCAGAAAAAAATGAGCAAATCCTCTTGGGTTTTTTCTGGAGGCATCATTACATAGTCATGATTGACTAAGTCATTTGCCATTGGCTGACTGAACCTCCACCCTTTTTATTCTCCCCAGAGGTGGGGATGGTGTAGGACTGAAAGTCCCAAACTTTTAATCGCATGGATGGTCCTCCTGGCAACCAGTCCCCTCTCATGTGTAGGGTCTAAAAGCCACCTTCACTAACAACAAGATACCTATTTCACTTGTATGATACTAAAGCATTTTCAGAAACTGTGGGTGAAAACCAAATATATCTTCAGATGACCAATATATATTTCTTATAAATCATATCACATATGCTAAATGGATTTAGGTCAACTTCTACTGTCTGCTTATCGATTCTTGATGTATTCTTGGAAGCAGAAAATCCTAAGCATGGGGATAAGTTGATCTTAAATGTAACTAAAGGACCATCTTGATCTTCTGCCCACCCCAATCCTATCATGTTAGGCTCCTCATTCCCCAGTCACACCTTCCACTCTTTCTTTTATGTATGTCCAGAAACATCTCTAGTGGAAATAACTGTGTTTAGCACCCCAGTTTAAAAGTACTTCCTATTGTCTTCTTTATTTATCCAAATCCTTTCACCTTCAAGTGCCTACCTCTAGGAAACCTTAGTTTTAATGCCAGCTCTACAATTTACTAACTGTGTGACCAAGGGCAAATCAAGCAAATCGTTTAATTTCTCTCACCCTCATTTCCTGAGCTGTAAAATGAGATAATAACAGTATGTGTTTTATAGAAAGTCACTGCAAATCGTGAGTTCATCACAAAAATACCTCATCAGCATTAGTTGGGTTATGGAAAGTAATGTTTTAGGTTATTATTTTCTTTCCAGTAGAAACACTTCACTACTTCAGCAGGGACATTTCACCCCATGTGAGGAAACCTGAGTTAGCTGGCACTATAATTTCTAAATCATTCCAGTGACAGTTTAGAACCTCTTTAGAATAAATGAGAATTTGCTCTGGTAAGCCACCCTTTATCTAGCTCTTGGTTTCCCAGAGCTGTGAGAACAAAGCACAAAAAAAAAAAAAAAAGCAGCAATTTATTGTTCTGGGGGAGCTGTGAAATCCATGTGTCAGCAGGACCATGCTTTCTCTGCTAGCTTTAGCAGAGAATTCTTCCTTGCTTCTTTTAGCTGCTGGTACATGGCAGCAAGCCTTAGTGCTCTTGGACCCGTAGATGCCATACTCAACTTTCATGGCTCCTTCCCCCTGTGTGTTCTCACATCATCTTCACTCTATATGTTTCTGTCTCTATGTCCAAATTTCCTCTTTTTATAAGGACATTAATCAGAGAAAATTAGGATCCTCCCTAATGACTTTATTTTAACTTAATTATCTCTGTGACACTCTTTTTCTGAACAAGGTCACATTTTGAGGTACTGGGGGTTAGGACTTCAACACAATTTTGGGGGAGTGGTGGGGGAGGGACACAATTCAACCCTTAACAAGGGTCTAACATAAAGTTGACATATTCACATAGTAAGTTTAATGGTCACATAGTGGGCTGACCATTAAAATAGGCTACTATTTTTATGGTATTATTGTCAGCATTTTTCAGCATGCAGTATATCTTCTCTATTTTATGTACATTAGTTTTTTCTCCTCAACTGAACTTAAGTTCATTGACAAGAAAAGTCATGTTGTATTTTTTTACTTTTAGATTATTGTATAAATCTGCTAGGGCTGCTGTAACAGAATCACACAGAATGGGTGGCTTAAACAACGGAAATATGTTTCCTCACAGTTTTGGAGGCTGTAAGTCCAAGATCAAGGTACCAAGAGGATTGGTTTCTAATGAAATCTTTCTCCTTTGATTAAATATGGCTGCCCTCCTGCTTTGTCTTCACATGGTCTTTCTTCTGTGCATGTGCATGCCTGGCAACTCTTCTTCTTCTTATAAGGATACTAGTCCTATTGAATTAAGCTCCCACCACTACGATCTCATTTATCCTTAGTTATCTCTGTAAAAGCCCTATTTCCAAATTCAGTCACACTGGGCATTAGGGCTTCAACATATGAATATTGGGGGACACAATTCAGTCCATAGAAATGACATTCTCTCCTAAGCAGAGGTCTAACTATGTGGTAGAATTAATCAATATGTTCCACTTAGCAAAACCTTCACACATTTACTGGAAGAAGAGAAAAGAAGTTCTCAAATATCTGTGTGGGGAGGGAGAGCATTCTTCATAAATTCTCTACTTGAAGTATTTTTCTTTATATGTCACTACTATGAAGGACAAATATGAAATGAACTTCTAGATAAAGCAGCACAACAGAAGGATCCAAATATTTGTTTCAAGTCAAGTATCTCGCTGAAGACAGAGAAGGATCTCAAAACAAAATTTATATTTTCCAATGGATCCCTAGGTCCTTACTTTGTGGATGGTAAGCAATCCATGGGCTAAAGGCAAAGCATAAGCCTGGTGTCTTGTTTGAGTCTTCCATAGCATTGCAGTAAAGATGACATGTCTCTCCCTCTCAAGACATGTGTAGAAGGCTAAAAACTCATTTTTTTTTAAGACTGACCTTCAGAACACTGTCTTCTTAGGCTTTGAAAGATACAGGACTGGCTACAACATAAACCCCAAAAAGGGCATTGTAAAATCCCCCAGCATCATGGTCTCTCACAGGTCTTGCAGGTGACAGATCCACGAGTATCTGTGCAACCTATAAGGTAAGACTCTCTCACCTTCTTTTAACTGCCTGAGAGTCTCTCCCTTACCTGAGAAATGGGTGCCAGGAGTTCTGCTGCCACAAATGTTCCATGAGCAGGCCTATGCGGTTTAACCCTCACAGTCTTCATCTTAATTTATCCCTGTTGGGATTTGGGGGAATGGAATCCAGAGTAGGTTTTCCAGAAACCTGACATCTTGTAAAATCTCATTCTGCTCTGATCATTCTTATATTCTGTGACCCCATCAGCATTTACATATTTAGTTTAAAATGGTTTATTTTGGCATTTCGTTAGTGGCCCCATAACTATTCACTCATCCGTCTATTTCTTAGCAAATCATTTATCAAAGGTAATTACTGTGAGCTCTACCTGGTACCAGGCAAATATAGGATATAGGGATGAACCAAAGAGACTTAGCCTCTGTCTTCAAGGAGGCTACTGAATTGTAGATGCCCTGCCTCCAACTAGCATTGAAAGCAGCAAAAAGGTCTCTGGAGTCTTTTGTATTTCCCCACAGTGGCCGAGGCAGGGTTGTGCTCACAGCAGGTGCTCAATAAATAACTGGTGAGTCATGAACCAGATGTCCAGGGTCAGCTTTGTTGCCTCAGTAGCTACTGATTTATGACTCCATATGGTGACCTTCTCTAACCTCACTTGCTTTCTATCCCAAGGCTGAATCCTTCTTCCCTCTGCACCTATTCGTCTATTTCTAAGAGCACAAAACATTCTCCCTTTCCCCTTATCTCTCTCTTATCCTTCATATCCAAAGTAGAACTGAAAAAGTGAAGGAGTTGAGGAGGTGTCTTCCTCTGTTGGTGCAGGCTACCAGACAGACTGGTTGGGCTGTTTCTCCAAATGAAATACAAAGTTAAAACCATTCTCAATCACATTAACCATTGTCAGGAAGAAGCTGATTAGTTACAAAGCATGATAATGCAGAGAAAATTCTAATTAAGAGAAATGAGGGAATCTAACACATATCATCAGTCATCGTGCTGTCATCCTTACTCACATAACAAGAGTGGTTTTTTGTGCCAAGAATCTGGCTATCGCTTTTGAAAGAGAACTATTTATAATTAGAGTTGTGTTGAATATTTAAAAGTTGCAAAATTACCATGTCTCTGGGGGAAAATGTCTGTGGAACCATGCAACAGCAAATCCAGAAAGATTTCTGATGCATTTAGGAGCTTCCAATTTTGTATTAAACAAGGAAAATGGGCCATAGCAATTAAAAGCAACATACATTTTTTAGAGCTATCCAGCTAATTAATTGTCATTGCAAAAATGCTACTAAGCTTATAGAGTGATGATGAACGTCACATTTAACGATTAATCAGTAAATTGAAATTTGAGGTTCATTTTTTTTTCTTTTTTGCAGATTTTAGAGACTACTTAACAAATCCTTCTTTGTCCAGTGCCATTTATGTAGCACCTCTATCCATCCACAACACAAGAGAAAAAACACCAGAAATAAAGCTATAAATACCAAAATAGCTATTATAAAGCTTATGTGCTTTTATTCACTGGGAAGCCCTCAGAGCCTCACTGAGACACTGATTTTTTTAACATATTATAAAAAATTTGAAACTATAGGAAAGTAGAGAGAATGGTATAATGACTCAACTCTTTATGCATCTCACAGACTGAACAAATATCAACTCATGGCTAATCTAATCTCATCTATACCCTAGCTACCCACCACCCCCCCAGCCAGATTAGTTTGATGCATATGCAAGATATAAAATTTCATTTGTCAATATCTCAGTTTGTACCACTAAAATATATGGGCTGTAAACCCCTCTCCCAAAGAAAATGACAATTACACCTAAAATAATTAATACTCTCTTAGTAACAGCTAATTTTCTACTTATTATGAACATAATTGTATTAAACTTGTATATGTGGCTTTATCTCCTTCAATAAACTTGGAGCAGCAAATCAGATGGCAGGGGGATGGAGATGGGAAGGGAAGATGAAAAATTTAATTACTTTAAGCCTGAATTGTTTCAAAAATAAATATGGTTGGGGTGCCTGGGTGGCTCAGTTCTTTGAGCATCTGACTCTTGATTTTGGCTCAGGTCATGATACCAGGGTTGTGGATCGAGCCCGTCATTGGGGTCAGCACTGAGCATGGAACCTGCTTAAGATTCTCTCTCTCTCTCTCTCTCTCTCTCTCTCTCTCTCTCTCATCCTCTGCCCGTTTCTCTCACTTTCTTTCTTTCTAAAACAAAACAAACAAAAACAAACAAACAAACAAAAGGGGCACCTGAGTAGCTCAGTTGGTTAAGCATCTGACTCTTGATTTTGGCTCAGGTCATGACCCCATGGTTTGTGAATTCAAGCCCCAATTGGGCTCTGCCCTGACAGGGTGGAGCCTGCTTGGGATTCTCTTTTTCTTCCTCTCTCTCTGCCCCTCCCTTGCTGGTTCTCTCTCTCTCTCTCTCTCTCTCTCTCTCTCTCTCTCTTTCTCTCTCTTCCAAAATAAATAAACTTAAAAAAATAAATATGGCTGATAAAATAGTTAAATTAGAGATGATGTAATATATATGAAGAATCCAATATAGTGCCTAGCACATACTTAAGGGTTTAGTGTCAGCTATTATACCTAAAATGTTTAAAGTAAAAATATTATTGGAGCACCTAGGTGGCTCAGTCAGGTGATTCAGTCAGTTGAGTGGCCAACTCTTGATTTCAGCTCAGGTCATGATCCCAGGGTTGTGAGAATGAGCCCCAGGTCAGGCTCCACAGCTGAGCATGGAGCCTACTTGGGATTCTCTCTCTTTTCCCCACTACCCTTATCCCGCACTTGCTCTGTCTCTCTGTCTCTCTCTCTCTCTCTCTCACAGACACACACACAAATTAAAAAATAAATAAATAAACAAATAAATACAATGTTTTCAGCAGTATGAGAAATAAATTCTCTGGAAATTTACTTAGGCAGCTCATAAGTGACCACCTTGCTTTTAAACTAGTAAAGTTTATTTTTTGAACATATTTTATGTAACTTAGCTTTTGATGCCACCATTGAGCACACACTCCTGGAAACAGTCTCTTCTCTTGGCTTCTGTGATGCCAAGAAAACTTTCTGGATGCTCCTCCTTAATCTTCATAGAGGGAAGCTTCTTCAAAGCCTAGTTCTAATTCCAAGTTGTTTTTTTCCCCAACTTCATTCTCACTAGTTTTTTACTTAACAATTTCCATGGTTAAAAACACCAGTGATATGCTCGCAACTCAACCAAGATCTTACTTCTCAGCTCTAGAATTTATAACCAGCTCCCTAACAGACATCTTCACCTGAATATTCCACAGTATTTCATGAACCTGTCCATAACTGAGTTCCTACCTATCTCTGTTTTAGATATCTATTGCTATATAATGAATCATATTTATAAAATATATACAAATAAATATATATAATATATATATTATATATAATATGATATACAATGTGTATATATACATTATATATAATATAATGAATCCAAACTTAATGGTTTAAAACAGAAAATTAAGTTTTGGCATGATTCTGTAGGTTATCTGGATGATTATTCTACTCCATGTGGGATACCTAGGGTGCTAAGAAGTCTGGAAGTTCCAAAACTTACATGGCTGGCAGCTGACATTGGATGCTGCTGGGAAGCCAGCTGAGGTGATGAGCCACAGTATGGTTCTCCTCCCATGAGATTTTTCCACGTAGCTGCTTGGATTTCCTTATAGATGGCAATTGGATTCCAAGAAGGAGCATTCCAAGAGATTAAGGCAGGAGCTGTAGTTCTCTGAAGGTCCAGTTTCAGAAGCTATACACTATCACTTCACTTTCACTATGTTCTATTAGGACAAAGCAAGTCAAGGCACCAGCCCAGATTCAGGGGGAAGGGAAATAAATCTTACCTATTAATGGAAGAATAGTAAAGTCACACTGCAAAAAAGCAAGCCAAATGGAAAATATTTTTGCAGCCATCTTTGGAACCAAAATTTACTACATTCTCTCTAATTGTGTTCTTCCAGAATTCCCCTTTTCATAAGTGATATCACTATCTACCCAGATGTTCCTACTATGATTACCCTCCTTTACTCTCACCATGTATGTTTCTTCAATCACTGAGTGTTGCCATTTGTTACCTCTAACTCTTACATATCTATTTCCTTCTTTCTATATTCATTGTCACAACTTAGTCCAAACCACCACCATCCCCTGTCTGGAATCCTGAAATAGACTCTCAATGGTCACTCCATTGGCTATCTTTAATCCATTTTCCTAGAATGGAAAGAAAGATCAGTCCTCCCATTAAGACCTGTCAGCATCTTTTCACTGCTTTTGTAAAGTTCAGATCTTTAACCTAGCCAACAAGGTCCTGCATGAACTATCCTGCACCTCCACAAACACATTCATTCTCTTATAGTTGCCTTATTGTATTTCCCAAATAAATCACAATCCTTCCTCTATCAGGGCCATACCCATGCTGTTGCCTTTATCTGAAGTGTCCTTCTTCCCCCTCTTGACTCAGCTAATTCACACATCTCTTTCATGCCACAGCTAAAACATCATTTCCTCAGGAAAGCTTGTTTCAACCATTTATATGAAGTTAAGTCACTGTATTATACACTCTCATAGTATGGAGTGCCATTAATTTGTAGTACCTATCATAACACAGTTAAAGAATTTTTTATTAAATTGTAGTCAGTTCAGGTCATTCACAGTACTTATGTTCTATAATGTAACCATGATCACTAAAGTAGCAAATACTAAAGCATGGGTACCAGGGGAAACCCAGGATTAGGTTCCTACAGGTCTCTGGTCATTACATTTCCATCAACTGCTCAATACACAACCTTGTTTCATGTGTATATCTGTTTAAAGGTACCTCATTTAATATATATTGTTGATTCATTAGCACTGAAATCAGGGTCAACAGTACCATAATCATGATTGAAGGAAGCTTAGCTAATATGTTAAGGCACTTCATAGCATTCTTGTGCTTAGAAACACTAGACAGCACTTCAGCACTAAGCTTGGGAGCCATTTAAACAGAAAACTCACCAGCAAAAATACAAAATATATAACAATAAATCCACCATGAAAAGGATACTTTTATATAGTATGCAAGCTGAAATAAGAAGGCAGAGTACTGTCTTACTTAACCTTGGCTGGGAACATGGGTATTGGGCAAATCAAATTCTTTGCTGCTCTATGCATGTCTGCAAATGACCACGAAAATGTTGTGAGTATTGATTTGGGGGTTATAAATAAATTTTAGCGAGTAGATGAATTTGCAAATATGGAATCTGGGAATAATGAGGGATCAGCTATTCTAGTTAAATGAATGTTTCCCTTGCTAGATCATAAACTTCCTGAGAGTAGGCATCCTGTTTGTCTTGTTCACTGTATCCCAGTGTGTCTGATACATGGTAGCTACAAAATAAATATGTGTCAAATTAATTAACTTATATTATTTTATTCTTTCTTTCAGAATATAAAAGTCAATTCTTAACGCCAACTGTCATATCAAGAAACAATAGAAGTGCTTGGCAATCATAGAAGGATATATAAAGACCAAATGAGACGAGCTTATGTTAAAATTTGAGTAGGATTGGATACAAGACAAGTAGAGACTTCTAACTGGGCTGATGAGGAGGAGAAGCTGAATATGGGTGAAGATCAAGGGATGAAGGAGACTGACCAGGTGTAGAACTGGCTCTTGGTAGAGTAGTTGACAATTCAAAGCGCAGATCCAAAACAGAACTACTTTTGAAACTGTGCCTGAAACAAAGTAGTCCTCACAGAAGAGTAAGAGAATTAGTGAATAAATAATTGTGTGGGTAGATGTTTGAATGACTAAGGAAAATAGAAAACTGAGACGATCAAATTTAATAAGCATGATATAATGTCATTTGTCTAAGTGGCATCACATTTCTTCAGTCACATGTGCAGTAGAAAAATCATTTTGGGTGCAAATTATATTCATGAGAGAACTGCAGACAGTGGTATTGAGTTATTTGTGTTATGATTCAGCTCCTGGGAGAAGGAGATAGTATGATTTCAGCAAGATACCAAGGTACGACTAAGTTGTATCCCAAAGAAGTTGCAGTTATAGTAAAGAAATGTGTGATTAGAAAAGGAAATCAAAGCAAACTTACAGACATAATCTTGGGCCACCACAGGGAGAGCATGCTAAGCCTAGGTAGACCTGTACTCTCAGGTTGAACAGATTCCAAATTCAAAGCAACAAGTCTAATTCCAAAGCCTACTCTTGACTTGGGCTAATATCATACCACTTACTCTCACAGGGGTTGAGTGAGCTGAGCCTGCAGTGGGACCCGTAGGTGATCTCAGCCAAAAGGGACTGGTGAAAAAACAGCTTTACTATTTTGAAATATTCCAGAGTATTAACGGAACAAAAGATGGAAGGATTGACTTTGAAAGATTTAGAAGATACATTTATTTCAACAAAGATTTATTGAACACCCATTAGGTACCAAAAATAGCGATGTGAAATTAAGGAAAGATCAATGCAAGATGAATGTGTCCTTCACCAAGTGTGTAAAACTTCAGGATGCAATAAATAGTCAATTATGTTAATTTCTTAAGACAGTCCAAAAGACTACAAAGGCTGATGATTTTCTAATTAGCATCCACAGGACTATTGCACAGAAAATCATTTCAAGATATACTAGTGGTCCTTGAGAAATAGAAAATGAATGGGGAAAATGCTTTGAATGAAAGCTCAGTCAAAACAAAGGAAACTTACATATTCTAAAATGTTCCATGGGATTCCATTTGCATGCATATGCACAATGTAATCTATAGTTGTCCATATCTAGATTACATAGGTAAGCATACATACTTTTGTACCATAAGCATTGATAGACACCTGAAAAGTCCCAAGGAGAGACAACTGAACAACCTATGCTGGAGAGCTAAGTCTGATTTTTCTTATTCTTACTCGGTCTGGAAGTCTAGCCTCACACATGCTGATTTTGCTCCCCAAAGTAACACACTTGAAGAGAATATTACAATAACAGAAATACCTCATGGACTTTGTTTAAGATAACCAGTAGAATTTCTTAAGAAGTCCTTCTACTTCATCACTAAAATAATAGTACTTACGTGAAGTCATTTGGTCTTTAGGAATAGGTCACGGCTTGAAAATACACATGAAGAGTTGTATTTCAAGACAAAAGAAAGGATGGGGAACTGTGAGTTGCATTAGGGTGTTCAGTCTAATGCAAACCCTAAACAAAACAAACCAACCCTGATTTGTAGTCCTTTGAGTCCATCTCTCAGCATATGTACATGGATTACATACCCTCTTTGGCTCACACAAACACACACACACACACACACACACACACACACACCACATAGAATCTTGTACACCCACACTGTTTGATCTTAGGCTATGACCTGATTTTTACACTTTGGGAACTACCCAGAGGCTGACAAATGATCTGTTTGTGTGATTTCTTTCTCTCCCTGGTGGTAACTATCTGTAAAATCACAAAAGACAGTCATTAAGCTTCTTCTCCCCTCCTCTCTTCATCTCAAGACATTTAGCTTCCTTTCCTGTCAAGATCTTTCCTGTTTTTTTTTCTATGACTATCACCCAAACCCATTTCTCCAGTTACTAATATCCACTGTAAATCTAAAATGTCTACCAAGACAACAAACATTACTAGAAATAAAAGATTCTAGTCAAGACCTTGTAGACCTCAAGTACTGTTGACCCTGGAACAATAAGTGTTTGAAGTGTGTAAATCCACTTAATATATGGAAATTTTCAATAAATACATACAGTACTATAAATGCATTTTTTTCCTTATGATTTTGTTAACATTTTCTTTTCTCTAGCTTGCTTTGTGGTAAGAATATAGCATAAAATACATATAACATACAAAATAGGTATTAATCAACTGTTCATCCTTTAGACTTGTGGCAAACAGTAGGCAATTGGAGGTTAAGTTTTGGGGCAGCCAAAAATTATACACAGATTTTCAACTGCACAGAGGGTCAGCTCCCATAACTACCACATTGTTCAAGGGTCACTTGATCTTAGGGAGGTGTGAGCAGAAGATCACCAATGGTTGATGAAGTGAAAACTTTGGGTAACTTCTTCACATCTCCTGCCCTTACCTTGTCAGTGCACATTGCCTGGCTTCCAAATGCCAACAATGAGAGCACTCTCCTATCTCTTGAGCACTCTGAAATCCAAGTGACAGGCCAGGAAATTAGTGCACAATTGAAATAGTCTTCAAGCAATGTTTCACCAGAGTTGGTTTATAATTACCCAGTTCCTTGGCCTGTTGGGTAACAAAACTCTGGAGTATGTATCCTTCCCTGGCCTCCAGAGTTTTCCCAACAGAATTAAACTTCAGTAGCCATAGTAAATAAGGCTTGATCAATATTCTTCTTTATTGTCCACCCTCCCTTTACTGTCTTACTTCCCCAATCCCTACTGGGGTTCTCTTTACACCCAAAATAAACTTCTTATATCATATACTGTCCAGGGTTTGCTATGTGGATCCCAAAGTAAGAAAGTAGGCAATATCAGTAACATAGGGGTGATAATATGTACAAAATTTGGTTCTTTCAAAATTGTTCTGGCAGAGAAGGCACATAGAAGATTCAGTATAAAGTGTTCAGTGACAATGACATTCTAAAGATCCAAGTGAAAATGCCTGTGGGGGGGAGGGGTTCCATCAGAATATATTAAAGAGCATTAAGAGAAAGAATGGTGAAGACAGTTCACAAGGCTGCTGAAAACGAGAAATGTTCAGGGGAAATCTTGTAAAATACCATAAAATTAAATGATCCACTCTTCAAAGCACTTGAAAAGCAAAGTTTTTAAAAAGAACTAACCTGGAGTACAAGGTTAGAAAGAACAGGAAGGTCTAATGAACAGTTCTAATTAGCATTTTTCCTAGATGGTATTATAAAGGAAAAATTAAGGTATAGGTTTGGTGAAACACAAGCTGATGTCGATTAACCCCAACATACCTTTGCTCACCTCTAATAATACCCCCATCTTATTAAATGGGCCACAACTATTCTGTTGCTGGTAATTAGGTTCAGAGTGTGTGTCACAATTGTAATGGAATATTGATTGCCTTTTAAAGAACTTCATAGCTCCTCAGGCTTAGAATCCATTAATGAATGCCGGAGCTGATAAAGTTGAGTTTAATTACATACTGTATGTCTTGTTAGACATAAAACTTGTATTTCTTATTATTATTTTTTGCTCAGTTGAAATTTTATTTTAAGTCTTCACAAAATACATGTCTGTCTTAGCTGTACTTATTCTTCAGAAGCCATGGCATCAATGAAAATTTAATTTGGAAAAAAATTTAGCACATTTTTCTTCATGATTTATTATTTTATGCAGTAGCGGAGCTGTATTTGTGCCTGACTGGGTATTTGCAGGGAGATCTGAAATCTATTTAGGTATTCTCCATCATGAGGTGCTGCCTTCTTTTTTCCTCCGCTTCCTGCTACAGTCCCATGCCTGGTCACTGCTCTGCTTGAGAAGGCGTAGATCATCCCTTCCTTAGAAGAGGCAGCAGTGTGAATGGCACAGTGATCAGGCTGGCCACAGACTCATGAGCTTGGACAGAAATGAAGCAAAGCTTTCACCCCAGGATCCTAATCTTATCCTGTTCCAAGTAAGGAGTTATCTGTTTGAAAAACATTCTCAAGGCCTCTTTTATGGGTCAGTGGGCGTGATGTGAAGCCCCAAGTATTATATGAAACACATTTACAAAGGAAAATACCACTGCATCTTATCATTATTTATGAGAATATGGTAAAAAGGGAAATAGCTGTTTGAGCTGGAAGCTCCACTCTCCCTAGTTTTCAAAACACAGATCAGGTCTTTTCTTCCATTAAATGTTCCTGGTCTACACAAAAATTTCTCTCCACTGGGGGCTCCTGGGTGGCTCAGTTGGTTAAGCGTCTACCTTCAGCTCAGGTCATGATCTTGTAGTTCCTGAGTTTGAGCCCTGCATTGGGCTCTTTTTTGACAGCTTGGAGCCTGGAGCCAGTTTTGGATCCTGTGTCTCCCTCTCTCTGTCCCTCCCCCACTCACGTTCTGTCTCTCCGTCTCTCTGTCTCTCTCAAAAATAAACATTAAAAAAATTTTTTTAAAAATTTCTCTCTCCCCTAAACTAAAATCTCTTATTTTGTTTCTGTCTTACATTTGGAAATGAACAATGCATTATGAGAGCTTCTAAATGTCAAGTTTCTTGGGGCCAGGGATAACTTCTACTTTAAGCTTCCAACTGAGGCTGATCCCATTATTCCTGCTCAGGGGTTTGCACCTTATTTGGACGTCAAAGGGCACCTATGATCCCCTTTTTGGAGTAAGGCATGGAGTAGGGTGGAGAGAGAACATCAACAGAGAAATACTTTAAAAACATAGGACAACCTGTAAACACCCTACAATATATGAGAATCTCACCAGTAAAATCCTAATGGCTGATTTTCAACTGCTTCAGAAAGCAACTCCCCTTGTAGAATATTTCCCAAGCCAAAGGTAAAAAGAAAAGCATGGGGATGAATGGATTAAAAAGATGCCACACACACACACACACACACACACACATGAATACTACTTATACATAAAAAGAATGAAATATTCCATTTGCAACAACATAAATGGACCTTGAAGGAATTAGGCTAACTGAAATAAGTCAAACTGAGAAAGACATACTGTGTGATTTCACTTATATGCAGAATCTAAAAAACAAAACAAAACAAACAAAATAAAACAGTAACAGACTTATATATAGAGATAACAAACTGGTGGTTGGCAGACGGGAGAGTGTTAGGGGGACTAGAGAAATAAGTGGAAGGGGTTAAGAAATACAAATTTCTAGTAATAAAATAAATAAGTCAAGTAGATATAATGTATAGCGCAGGGAATATAGTCAATAGCATAGTAATAACTTTGTACACTAACAAAGGGTAACTAGCACTATTGGGGTGATCACTTTATAATATACAAACATTTCAAATCAATATGTTATATACCTGAAACTAATATAATATATCAATTATAATTCAATTTTAAGAAGAAAAAAAGACTGAAAATCTAATCAAAGTTTGACTACAAAAGAAAGCAGTAGCTTAATCAATGGGATTAGCATATCTGAAAAAAGAACACCTCAATAGAAATGGGGGGTGGTACATAGAATATAAAAAAGGGGAAAGATTTGGGTAGTATGCATCCAGGCCTGTGGAAATGCAGTGCCCTCCACTAATCTGTTTTCATACAGTCATTTTAAGGTTAGAAGGGGCATCCTTTGACACTATCACCCTAAGACAAAGAGAAGGTAGAGGTCATATGTCCCAAATTTTCTAGAGAGGAAATAGATATAACTGTCAGGAACATAAGAAAAAGAGTCAGAAATTTAAGAAATCATCTAGGTAAATTGTGGTCCATAAATCAACATTCTATCTAAAGTTCAATAACTGAAAAATTGTAAAAAGTTGTTACCAATATAGACAACAAATAAATATTATTATTTCAGAAGAATAAAACCCATATGCAGTTCTACTACTGAGTCATGTACACATACATCCCCTACTGGATCTAAACATTGTGGTCAACCCCATATTCTCCTAGGATTTTGATTCTAAGTTCAAAAGCAACTTTGGGAATGTAATTTAACTTCCTACAGGGGGTGTGCTTCTAGGTGTAGTGCATTTAAGGTGGTCTTTCTCCTAACTAACTCTTCTTTGGACTTCATGAAATATAACTTCCTCCAGGATGCCTTCTCCTGGCCCGTCATATAATATCTCCTACACTTCCCTTATAACACTCAGTGTACATAAAATTACAGGCTTACAGTCTTACTTCCACCACATTGTAATCTCCTTGAGGCCAGGGTTTTTTTAAACAGGCTGGGAAGGTAGGGAGGGGGCTGCTAGATTTTCCGTGCTAAAACTGGGAAAGTCACAGAAACTAAGGTAGGACAACGATTTGATCATTCTATTGGGCATTGCTGTTTTTGGAACACCTAGCAAATCTATAAAATATTTTCTGAACATGTGCATAAGGATAAAATGTAGAAGAGCATAATATATAATTGTGTGCATACTATTACATCCCTGAAATACACTGAAAATATACGTAGTTACTGTGGTGCCATGATAAGGTCATGGTTTCATTTTATTAGGGAATTTTTACATTAAAAACTGTTTTTATAGATTTTAAATTGATGTAATACTGGTTCTTTTGAATTCCAAATCCTATCCTACTTTTCCCCTGAAACTTTTCCAGAGCCTTCTGGAAAGAAAGAATTTTTCCCTCTCTAAATTCTTTCACAATTGTTCCCATGACACTTATTTATCAGATTCCATTTTAATGACTTGTCATCACCACCCCCACCTCTACCAACCTTGTGTCCTAACTGCTTAGCAAGAATTGGTTCTATGCTCCTGGAGGACAGCCATT
The DNA here is from genome assembly GCF_023721935.1 of Panthera uncia. Taxonomy (NCBI): domain Eukaryota; kingdom Metazoa; phylum Chordata; class Mammalia; order Carnivora; family Felidae; genus Panthera; species Panthera uncia. The sequence continues at coordinate 43,869,465 of NC_064816.1, forward strand.
ATGTTTTCTATTGCTTTGAGGGCCTTCTCCAGTGCCCTATAACCTCTCTGCCAAACTACCCCTACCATTTCTGCCTGGGGAAGCCTACACTCCATAATCTAGAAAGCTGCAACCCACAGCCAGCTGATCCTGCCATCATGTGAAACTCAGACTCTCTCTGAAGTACAGAGAAATTCTCATGGAAATGGCTGGGCCATTCCTTCTCTATAATTCGCTCCCTTAAAAGTCTTTATTGGCCCCAGGACGGCCACTGTGAGCAGAGACTCTATAAATCAGTCAGCCAGAGATATTCTGCGTGGAGATTGAACACCAACCCAGCTCTGCAGTTCACTTATGCTTCTATTCTGCCCAGAAGCAAGAAGCAGTTTGCTTTGCTGGATGGGGTGGGAGAGAAGCAGGGTGCAGCCAGGAGGGAGAGAGCAGCAGGTGTTTTTAGAGGCAAGAAGAAATCTCGTTGAAGAAATACACTGCCATGTCTAAGGTGATACCAGTTGTAAGATTTAGACTAATAAAGTTCTGGAAGCTAACTCGAGTTCAAAGCATGGAACCAAAGTTTAAGAGGCCTTTGAAAATACCTGTTTTTCATGACTACATGTAAAATTAGTAGAGATGAGATACTGGCCACAGAAGGACACCATGTACACCTGCTACACCAATGTGTCTCTTCCACAGGTAGGTAGAGCTCTGGAAGCTGGCCAGAAAGGTTTAAATGGCCTAAAAATGTGCATCCTTCAAATCACTGGAAAGGGAGCCCAAAAAAGATCAAGCTACTGCTCTTGAACCTGAAGGCAGAGAAAAATGGAAAGGTAATTCAAAGAGAGAAGATCTCTAACAAATTCTACTTTATGCTTGTTCTTATGAGAAGAAAAAATCCCTCTCTCTTGAGTAGTCAATGCAGTGCTAAATTCATGTTCATTTATTGGGAATAAATGAAAGAGCAAGAAAATCATTTTCAAAACACTGTGGAAGGCACCTTGCTCTCAAACGTACTACCTTACTATACACTAAATTTTTCATCCCTTCATTTCTTCTTTTTTCTTCTCTTCATTCCTAAGTGCGCTCTGCTTATTTCGGGGGAAGACTCAAGCAGTAACAAAAGGCCCACCTGTCATGCTGGGGACAGAGGACACATTGGGTTTACTGGAATTATGGCTAGAGGAACGCCAATCATTTGTTCAAACATCTAATCACTTTATCTTGACATTCTGTGTAATTCTTATACTTCTAATCTACCTGACCCTCACACTGCATCTTCACAACATTGTGTAATTAATACCTCTAAACAAACCTTTCTTCACTACCCTGCCTTTGTAATTTCCTAAAAAGCTCTTGGCTTATTCTTCAATCTTAGCTAAATTAATATACTCTGAAAGCAAAGTCATATGTAGAGGACAGAAACAATTACTGATAACATACCCAAGAATAAGAGAACAGAGAGGGGTAACCCTATCCTATTGTGTTACTGGATGTGATTTATAATGCTATAGCATGAATATACTGTTAAAAAAAAAAACAAATGCAAATGATTTATAAAACTGTATTTCTGAGGTAATTTGGTTTTTTCCCCTAGCTGGATTTTGCTTTGTCTATATGAAGTGGAAGCATTTTGCTTTTATATTTTGATTTTATCTGTTACAGCAAATATAAAGAGGGATGCATTCTGTATATACTATAATGGTGGATACATACCACCAGAAATTTGTCTAAATCCCTAGAATGTACAACACCAAGAGTAAACCATGGACCTTAGGTGATTATGATATATCAGTATAGGTTCATGAACTGTAACTAATGTGTCACTGTGGTGTTTGCTGTTGATAGTGGGAGAAGCTGTGCATATGTGGGGGTAGGGGGTGTAAAGGAAATATCTATACCTTCTGCTCAATTTTGCTATGAACCTAAATCTCATTTAAAAAATAAAATCCATTAAAATAAAAATGAAAAAAGAAAAAGAAAAAGAATATGGGACGCAGTAGTGAGAGTGAATTCTATGGAATGTTCTGTGCACTCTCTGGAATGTCCTCTGTGTCATTTGGCCTACCCAGCACAACACCAACAGGGAGCTTCCCTATGGTTCTTACCTGCAAGGCTTTGGTTTGCTCCCACCTGTGGAATCACTGTACTCATTGTCCTGATGCTTAGAGGCAGGGTCTCTGATTACCTTGTAAGAGTCAATGAGAGCTCTGAGAAAGAACATCCCCAACCAAGAATCTCTTGGTGAGATCTGGGTCCTACTTCATCTCTAGCACTAGTGGGACCGAGACTGAGTAAATCACTTAGCCACTGTTTCTTTCTGGCAAGGGAAAAGATCGGATTAGATCACATTTTACCAAGGTGTTTTAGTTGTTCCTTAAGAAACACTTGTTTTACAGTGGTCTTTTTAAAGGAGGAACTTCTCAAGAACATGTATACATTAAAATAAAGAATTAATCTCATGAGCAATTTACAGCATGCAGCATTTCCTAAATTCAGTGGACCATGTAGCATCTTATTTATTACATCTCACAGGACTAAGTCCATCTTACAGGACTGAGACTCGGGAAAACTCTCTGAAATGTACTGAACCCTATTTCTAGGGTGTCTCATAGCCCTAATAGAGGAATTGGCTACTTTCATGTCGTCATTTAATCCATGCCTTTTATTTTTTACTTTAAATCGTGCAACAACATATTTTATTATGTATGGTATTTTTCAATTATTTCTTCATCTTCTCCATACACAGGCAAAAAATAAGTGTACTGTTTAACATATTGGAACTTGCAAACCTGATTATTTCCTACATAAGGATAAATTATTCCTAAGTCATGCTTAGCCAACAGGCCAATTTATCTGCTGACCTCCAGTAGCACAAGGATGAAAAAGGTAGACAGACTATCCCCTACTGAACTCTCCTTCATTGTCATTCAGTAATTTCTCCAAGCCCAGAACAATAGCACATTTCTTGCCAAAAATCATAAAATGTCCAAAAAAAAACCCTTTTATCATCATCACCTTCTGCCGCAGAAATCTGAGAAACATTTTTCTTAAATATCGCCCAAAATGTGTTGGTACATAAAAGGAAATATCATGGAAAGCAAGATTCTGGTCACCCTTAAAAATGAATTAGGCTAGGATTCCCTTGCAGATAATCTTCCCAAAGGTTACATTGTTCTCAGGCTGGACAACCTGAGCCTTGTGATCTCATCTGCTACCCCCCTGTGCGGTGGCTCCGGGAGGAGCCTCATGCCTTACTTTATAATTTTTTTCACGTAGTTGTGTCTAGTGTTCCCAGTTGGATCATGAACCATTTGTCATGTGTGTCTTTGTGTTTTCACAGATAGGAAAATGGGAGTGCAGTAAATGCTTTTTGAACCTGTTCTTACTTCTTGTTTCTGCGAGTGTCTGTATTGTTATTATCCACCTACCTCTCCCCCTAAATGACAAATCCATCTGTCATCTTCACCTGTATAAACTCTACGTATGATCTAATATCCACTTCTGATGGTGCCTATTTTACTGTCTTTTCCAATCTAAACTCCAAAGCTTTGTGCCTTCATTATGATATCTGCCATATCTCATTTCCCCTGTTGATATCTGAACAGTTTTCTTGTTTCTTGGCTAAATCATACACTCCTTGGAGACAGAGAGAGTCTCTTACTCATCTGTATTCTCACATGCTACTCGTTCAGTTTGTTGACATGAATTGGACATGAGTCTGTACCAGTGGCTGCTGTGTAACAAACCACCCCCAAACCAGTTCAACACAACTAGCATTTTTTTAGCTTATGTACTAGGGTCAGCTGGGATGGTTTTTCTAGTGTCTGCGGGGCTCACTCTTGCAACTGTAGTCAACTGCTGGTCAGCTAGGCAACTGTGCTTCTAGGGATGGCAGGCTGTTGGCTGGTGCAATACAGGCCACAAGGCTACATGTCTCTCATTTTCCAGCAAGCCAACCAAGGCTTATTCATTTCACAGCTACCAGGTGTCAGGGTTCTGAGACAACAAAGGAATGGAGGGTGCCAGACTTTTTGAGCCCTAGACTTGGAATGGCCATTTGGTCACTTCTGCCACATTATATTGCCCAAAGAAGGTCACAAGCCAGTCTAAATTCAAGGGGTGGAGAAATGGACTCTACCTCAGTGGGAGAAGCTGCAAAGTCACATTACCAAAGCAATGCATAGAGGGAATTATAGCCACTGTGCCATCTACCAGACAGTTTCTCCTTTCTGCAAGTCTAAAACTGTTGCACATACTCACCTGCCTTGCTCAGCCACTGCCTCTCATGTTCTCTCTCATGAGGCACCAAGTCATACACATTTCTTAAAGTCTAGGTTGCTGCTGAAAATATGTACCATGTATGGAAATTTGAGGACATGTGAAATAGAAACAATCATTAGTCCTCTAGAATCCAGAGTCTAGATGGACATATACTTGAAATGTCCAACTCATCTCTCTTTCTTTTGTTCCATTGCACGTGACTTAGAATTGGGGAATCATAAACTATTAAAGCCAAGAATAAACTTTAAGCTCATCTAGTCTAGGGGTGCAAACTGAAATGCCTTTAGGGACCAAATAAGGTAAATGAATACAACTCAGTTTAAATCCAGATAGATTGGAGGAGACTTTAAGAGACTGGTAGGAAACGATCTTAGCTAAAGAAATTAAAATTCTTGCTTTAAGGGGCACCTGGGTGGCTCAGTCGGTTAAGCATCCAGATTTGGCTCAGGTCATGATCTCACAGTTTGTGAGCTTGAGCCCTGCATCAGGCTCTTTGCTGACATCTCAGAGCCTGGAACCCTCTTCGAATTCTGTGTCTCCTTCTCTCTCTGTCCTTTTCCCGCTCACACTCTCTCTGTCTCTCTGTCTCTCTCTCAAAAATAAATAAACATTAAAAATATTTTAAAATTCTTGCTTTAAAAAAAGAAAATAAAAATTAATAAATAAAATACATGTGCACACTGAATTCAGACGCCAGGTCTCCATGTTGTCATATCGGATACTAGACCAACCCTCACTTTACAGATGGGAAAGCCAAGGCCCAGAGAAGTTAAAACATTTTTCTCAAGGTGGCCCAGCTAGGGAGCAGCAAAATGAGTCTGGACCCCGCGCAGGTCTCCTGTGACTTGGCACCGCCTAGAGTGTACTTTTGAAAGTTTCCATCCTGATGGGAGAGCTATATTCAATCTCTTCACAAACAGTTGTCTCATGGGTTTTGTCAGAATAGAAAACCTCTCCTGGAAAACAGCTGTCTCGTGGGAGTGACTGCCTCGGTCAGGTTTATGAAAGGAACAATTTGATTTGTGGCACTCACCCGTGGGAGCCCAGTTGTGCCTGCTGCTTCCTCATTGCAGTCAGGAGGCTGAAGCGAGGCAGACAGAGACTGCTGTGCTGATAAATGCCACCAGCCTGGGCATGAGCTGTGTTCCCAGACAACCAAGAAGACATATCTGACTTGATCTTCTGGCCCAACAGAAGATACTGCCTGGCAGAAGTGAAATGGCAACACATGACAAGGAAGGAGAGAGATGCCATAAGACCCAAGTCACCCATGACTAGGAACTGATGTTTTACCTGTTTTTCTCTTGATCCTGCTGGTCTCTTTATTTTCCAATTTTCAAATGTGCTGGTTTTCTCATCCTTGGCCCTGATGGAGAAAGGGTTGTTATTTTCAGGAAAGAAAAGGAGATTAAGCCAGTGTGGGAAGAGTGAGGAAGGGTTTGTAAATCAAAGGAAAATGTTTCAACAGAAAATCACAACCCAAGCGTCTTAGTCTATTCGGGCTGCTAAAACAGAACCCTAGACTGTGTCACTTAACAAACAAATCCATCTCTCACAGTTCTGGGGCTGCAAGTACAAGATCAGGGTACCAGCATGGTCAGGGTCTGGTAACGACACTCTTCTTGGTCGCAGACTGTCTTATCCTATGTCCTCACATGGCGGGAGGGGCAAAGGAACTCTCTGGGGCCTCATTTATAAGGACACTAATTCCATTCATGAGCACTCTACTTCATGATCTCATCACCCCCAAAGGCCCCACGTCCAAATACCATCATATTGGGGATTATGTCTTAACACACGAATTTGGGGGAGACACAAACATTCATTCTTTAGCACCACATGTATGCTGAAGAGCAAACCACAATCTGGCCTGCAGTCTGCCTTCACAAGGAGTTCAGTGGCCTTGCTGTGACCTTCTTAGAAAGATCCCTCCAGGCATCTGTCCATGACAGTCACAGCAGAGATGCC
>NC_064816.1:43875699-43890513 GCF_023721935.1 Panthera uncia
GCCCTTAGTCTAAGCTTCCATGTCCCCTCAAAGTTGGCATCTCTGCTCTTGTCCCTGGAGACTTCTCAGTAGATACTTGTTGATAAAATTGATAGATGAGATAAGAAATTGCTTTATTTTCCAGCATAAAAAACACAAACACAAAAAAGTTTGATTACAACACATGGAGGTAGTGATTAAAATATTGGACACTGGTTACATAAAATAGAATAGAAATAGAAAAAAAATGAGCCATTTAGGAGTAGATTTTACTTTATTTATTTTAGAGGGAGAGAGAACACACCAGTGAGGAAGAGGGGCAGTGGGAGACAGAATCTTAATCAGTCTCCATTTAGCACAGAGTCTGACGTGAGGCTTGATTCCACAACCCTGGGATCAAGAGTTGGATGCTCAACTGACTAAGCCATCCAGGTGTTTCAGAAGTGGATTTTAAAAGTCAAACTTTTATTGTAGCACAGACAGGCAGTCAACTCCTTTTATTCCAGCTCAGCACAATCAGGACACTGGGCAGAACTTCCAAGCCTGTTCCTTCTAAAGAGCTTTACCATCTTTTTTCAAGAACAAATGAAAATGCTAGCTTAAATGTCTATGGTGTATCTGAGCTAATTATAGAAAGAAAGATTAAGAAGGCAAAAAAATTAAGGATAAGTATTGCCTCTGAATATTTTCAGAAATATGTACAGCCAGGAAGTATCAGTTCCAATTTCTATCCTTGGGTTGCACAGCATCCATTTACTGCCATATTATAAAAGCTTTTACAATGTGACATTTTGATACACATCAAATGAAAAACAGAAATATGTTGTACAGGTGATTAGGAAGCGTAAGCTCTGTCCTGGATCTGTTAAGAATTGGATCTGTGATCTGCTCAGCCCTAGGCTTCCTCATTTGTAAAATGAGAAATTTGAATACAAATTTATGAAATTTCTTTCAGTTTGATAGTTCCATTGTCATTGATTTTGACATGAGGTTTATCCAGTCACTCATTCATTTATTCATTTTTTCCCATTCATTCAGCATATTTCATTGAGTCCTATTCCATAAGCAGCATTGTACTGGTAACCAAGTATAAAGTAGTAAGCAGTAAAAACAAACTCCCTGTCCTCAGAGAACTTTAATTCTACACAGTGAGATATATGATAGGAAAACAAGAAAGGAAGCAAGATAACTTCAGATTTGTTTGAGGGATGATCACCAGGATAAGGGAAAGGATCCAAGTATATGTTAGAGAGAAACTGGGGTTGGGATTAGTGGGGAAGACCTATAACAAGTAGTCAAAAGTCCTGGGTGCAACTGGGCTATAGATTAAGTATGTGACATTAGCAAAGTCTCTTTCCCTCTGTATGCTATTTCTTATCACTACCACAATAAATTGCCATAAATTTATCAGCTTAAAACAACACAGATATATTACATTTCTGTAGGTCAGAAACCCAACATGGGTCTCATTGGGCTGAAATCAGGTACAGTGCTGCTTTTCTTGGGGAAAAGAATGCTCTAGGGGACAATTTGTGTCTTTGCACAATTCAGATTGTTGGCAAAATTTAGTTTCCTGGTTTTGCTGGACCAAGGTACCTATTGTCTTGCTACCTGTAATGGGAAGGCCACTCACAACTCCGTCAGGACTTACATTTTTGGCTGGTGGGTCCCTTCCTCCAGCTACAAAGCCAGGAACCAATCAATGGTGGTGTTCTCACACTGCAACTCTCCGACCTACTCTTCTGCCTTTCTCTTGTGTTCTTAAGGATTTGTGATTAGATTGAGCACACCAGGATAACCCAGGATAATCTCCCCACCTCAAGGTCTTTAACTGTAGTCACATTTGTAAAGTCCCCTTTTCCATGTAAAGTAATATTTTCACAGGTTCTGAGGATTAGAACATGTGCACTCTTGAGGGACCATGATTTTGCCTACCTCAATACCCCAGTTAACTTATGAGTAAATGAAGACACTGAACCTAAGCTCTTTCAATTCCAAAATGCCATGACTCCTTTTGCATCTATGCTTTGCTCCTGTGTTTCTTTTCTATAACAACTCATGAGAAACTTTGCTAACAGCGAAGTCAAAATCTCTTGTTTAAAGACAGTGTTTATTTCATCTAGGACAAATAATGCAGAGTGAGTTATGATGTTGTGACTGTAACTACAAGGCAATCTCAAGGACAGAGTGGGAAGCATGCTTAGGAGTGATCCCTGAAATGGGTTGCTGAGCCTGCCCTCTGCTACATAGCTGCTTATGATCCTGCTGAATATAATAAAAGAGAATCACTTCTGTTAGAGCCGCATTTTACCATCAGGCATGCAAGTCAACATGATGGACTGTTTAAAGGTGTAGCTTAAGGGAAATGTATGTAAACCTTCCCTAAATATTCCTCTGAATATGTATCTCACATGTGGTGACCCAGTGCTATGTCCATTTCCTGAAAGGTGAGGCCACCACAGGCTTCATTGTGCCCAGAGAAGCATGTGCACATACATCTGGAAGAATGGAAATCCTACTTGACCCAGCCATACTTGGTGGCTTTACAACTCTGTTCTTAGGTATTCTAAGAATTCCAACACTTCTGGAAAGAAATGGGTATTTTCTACTATTATCTTCTTGTCTTTGCAGCCTGACAGAAAACCACAACTAGTGGGGGTAGCAACAATAGGAACTCTGGTATAAAGGCTGGCAACCAACGTGGGTGGAAAAGAATCTACACATTTATCTAAACCTTAAGTGGGCTTTCCCCAAACCAATGGTGGGTCATGATAAATCAGGGCTATAATCTCAGTGGCCTTCCTTGGTATTCACAACTTGCTTGGATGGAACTGGCTGAGAACAGAACCACAGCCTACAGGTAGGCTGATAAACTGGTCTATCAGGGATTACAGCCTAGTGTTTGGGCCCAAAAACAGCATTTTGGATACAAGTCCTTGAGAGGCACAGTCATTTCCATGAGCTACCAGTTGAGTTTGACCATTTCAAAAATTCTTATTGTGCATCTCCGGTGCTCTTGCATTCTCACTCGCTCTCTCCATGCACACACACCAAGGAAAGGCCAAGTGAGGACATAAAGAGAAGGCACCATCTGCAAGCCAGGAAGAGAATCTTCATCAGAAACCAACACTGCCAAACTGTGATTTGGGATTTCTGGCCACCAGAACTGAATAAAAGTTTTTGTGGGTTTACCATCAAGAAGTCCCTTCACTCAGAGAAGAGGATCAGTCTCCTGGCAAAGTGATTGATCTTCATTATCAAGGAGAAAATTGATGGCTGCTATGCCGTGCAATAAGGGAGACAATGTCTGGAACCAGAGGATTCACTGACTTTTAGTACTTTTTAGTGTCCCCTCAATAGTAGTGAATGGGACACAGCAGCAGTCTAACTAATACAGACAGAGCCAGAAAAGATTCAGATCCCAGGACTAAAGGTTTGGGCCACCCTGCTTTCTAAAGAATCCAGTCCATTAGGTAGTTGCAGAGGAAAAGAGGGGCCTTAAATGGGTGTTGAAAGATGGAAGTTACAGAAACGGGAGTGTTAAAGCCAAGTTTTATATTGTTTCTTTCTCTCCCCCTTTAGGTATTATTAGGAAATAGTGGTGGCTAAAATTTTATATTTTAGGTGGGAGTATATCTATAGTGTTATAGACCCATAAGTAAATGAAATATGATACAATGAAATATTTTGTACGGGTACACAAATTTTTCATGAAGAAGAACAAAAATAGATACTGAAGGGAAAAGAGATGGATGGTGCTGAATAGTTTTGTTTGCTTCTCTAGATCTCTTCTTCATTCCTTGCCTGTCCTGCCCCATTCTGTTTCCCGGGGAAGTTAACTTTGTAGATCACATCAAAGAGTTCCTTTACCCTCGGGCTTGATGTGATCAACAGGAATCACCTCTATAAGATATGATAGAAGGAGGAAATTGAGATCAGGGTACGTGTTCCTCTGACTCCTGCAGAGTCTATTAAACAAGGCAGCTCCTTCCTCAGAGCCCCCTCCTCCTACTATAGTTACATTTTCCAGGTTCTAGTAATTGCTTCATCCTCTTGCCTCTTCAGATTTGAGCATTAGCACCTCACAGCTTCACCCAACCTTTATGGTTTCCCTTAATTGCCCACATTTTGTAAAAAGTTTTTTCCTTTCTATTTCCTCAGATAGGAACACCTGGGTGGTTCAGTCAGTTAAGTGTCTGACTTTGGCTCAGGTCATGATCTCTCAATTCGCAAGTTCGAGCCCCGCATCGGGCACTGTTCTGACAGCTCAGAGCCTGGAGCCTGCTTCAGATTCTGTGTCTCCCTCTCTCTCTCTGTCCCTCCCCATTTCTCTCTCTCTCTCTCTCAAAAGTAAATAAATATTTTTAAAAGCATTATTAAAAAAATATTTCCTCAGATATATTTCAAATCCACACTGTTTAAATGTGAAATCTATTTCCTGTGGAGAACTTGAAGTATACAAGCAGAGTGGGCAAAATATTAAATGTTAGATATTATTTTTTCTTCTATCTCTTAAGTCTGAAACATTAAAAGTTCCAGGTAAAATAGAGGTCTCTGTCTTAGAAAATGCTGCCAATACCATATTTCCCTATGGCAATTCAGCCTTCATTTTGACGAGAGGGTAATATGAGAATAAATGGATCTTGGAAAAAAATTCTTATTTTGTAGATTATTAAAGAGTGTAGAGTGTGGAGACAGAAGATCCTGCCTTAAGTCTTTTAATAAGATTACTGTGTGACCATAAGCAAGTCATTTAACATCTCAGTTTCTCCATATATGAAGTGGGAATTGATAATATCTGCATCATACCACCATTATAGAGTTAAAAAAAAATAAAGTAAGCATAAGTGCTTCACAAAAAGTAAACACCTTAAATATTAGTTACTAATGTCATTATGTTTCACAGTTCTTCAAACAAGGATAAATTGAAGATGTTCATCAATTTTGATTAGCTGTCACAGTTTGGAATTGTGTATTCATGCCATTATTGGATTAATGGTTGCCTCCTGCCCCCAACATCCTGCAAGCTCCTAGAAAACTAGGACTGAGTCTTTTGGATCCCCTCTGTCTTCTTGTTTCTTGCCATGCCTGGCACTTATGAAGTACTCAAATATTCAAGAATGAGTTAAAGACTGAGCAAGAGTAAGAAAACAGGGAGAAAGGACAATGGAAGGCAAGAAGAAAGAAAGAGAGTAAAGATGAGATTTTTTGGAAAAGGGGACAGTATAGTATAAATGTTATTCCCTAAATTGAAGCCTAATGCTACTTGTACCTTAATGCTGTCCTTCCTAAGAGAGATTTTAAAATGATAATAGCGTTTGGGTGGCTCAGGTGGTTAAGCATCCAACTCTTGGTTTTAGCTCAGGTCATGATTGCATGGTCTGTGGGATCAAACCCTGTGTCAGGCTTTGGGTTGGCAGTGCGGAGCCTGCTAGGGATTCTCTCCCTCCCTCTCTCTCTGTACCTCTTCCACTCAAAATAAATAAATAAATAAATAAATAAATAAATTTTAAAAAAGAATAAAGTGATAATGAAAATGACAGCTAATAATTATTGCCTAGTAACTATTATGTATATGTACTGTTACTTTTAAGAGTTAATTATTAAAACAGTTGTATGAAATGGTCCTGTTATTATTTCCATTTTACAGATGAGGAAATTGAGCTTTGATACAGTTAAGTAACTTGCCCAAAGTGACACAGTAAGTGGTAGAAATAGATGAAAGTCACACCTAAACAATCTAACTCAGAGCACGTACCATGCTATTCCATGTTCACTTTTATTTAAATTTTTAGTTCAAAAAATACTAGAAAAAGTGAAGGAGTGAAGGCAGACTATGTTCCAGGAAAGTAAAAGGAGGCCTATGAATTCCTCCCCTAAAAATTGTGTCTTACAAAAGGAAATAGGGAGAAGTATAGTACAAGGTCAATGGATGGAAGGTACTGTTATACACTAACCAAGCTGCTTTAATATAAATTCTATAAATAAATTATTTGTGCAAATATTCAGTAAAAAAAAAAAAGGAAGGCATTATTTAAAGACATGGCCAGGTAAAATGACAAATGGCATAAAAATTCAATTTTTCTTCGGCATGCAAGTTTTAGCTGAATACACATAAAAGAAATCAATCTACATGGTGCAAATGTGGGGGAAAAAACACCCAGACCTATGTCAGCAATAATAAAAAACATCTACTATTCTAAAACAGTCAGCTCATTGTAAATGGATACCCAGACCAGGGAAAGAAATGCCTGATGGGAAAGCCAAGAACCTCTTCCAGTTAGTTCTAAGCTGTCAACATTGAAGTAAAGGCAAACTCTCCAGAAAAGCAGTTCATAAAAAGATGGCAAGATAAACTGAATAGAGAAACCCAAATAAAGATAAACTATTAGCTTTTGTCTGTCTGTCTGTCTATGATTAGCAGCAATTCCAGATCTCAGCCTGATTTTCAAATATTAATTACCCTTTGAAAATGCCCAGAAGCAATATTTATATTGTGATATTATAGACCATATCTGCATAGCAAATTGTCAGCATAAACCTCATAAGTATAAGTTGACTAAGAGATATTTGAGGTAAAATTAGGGGTCACTCCAAAATTAATGCATCATTTCCTAAGCTTGGCAATATTAGTTTAAGACATGTAGCAAAACAAGGAATTAGCAAAACAAGGAATAAGACATGTAGCAAAACAAGGAATTAGAGATTATTAGAATCTAATTATTAGATCATCCAGTCTAGGATAAAATAATAGTGATCCAGGGGTGCCTGGGTGGCTCAGTTGGTTGAGCATCTGACTTCAGCTCAGGTCATGATCTCACAATTTGTGGGTTCGGGCCCTGAGTTGGGCTCTGTGCTGACAGCTCAGAGCTTGGAGCCTGCTTTGTATTCTGTGTCTCCCTCTCTCTCTCTGCCCCTCCCCCACTCACACTGTGTCTCTCTCTCCAAAATAAATGAATGTTAAAAGAAATTTAAAAAAAATAGTAATCCATATGTCAGATCTGGTCCAGGGACAGATTTGTTTGGATAGCAATTTTTTTATTTGAATTAGTTGCTAACATTTAAAAGTTAGAAAACTCTAAAAGTTGGAAAAATCTGGATTTCTCTCAAAAATGTGAAGAATAGACAGCACTGAGTCTTTATTCCTGAATGGAAACAATCTGCTGGGTTGAGAAGGGGTGATCCCTATCAGACAGGACATCTTTCTAGATTGATACAGTCCCTCCCAGGCCTCACCACCTTGCCCTCATTCTACTTGATTCATTTATATTACTGGTCTGGTCTCTATGGTCTAACATTTCCATTTTTACAAATAAAATAGAGTCTACATAGTTTGATCAATATCACAGAAATAGGTACTGTGTTAAGACTGGCTCTAGGACCCAAGACTTGTGGAGTCCGAGCTAATGGTGTTAACAACAGTTTCATGTGCTCTTTGGAATCTAACAAAGATTTATAAGCACCCAGAGTATTCAACCTGCTGTGCCCTTAGGACTCCTGCTACCTATTCCTTTACATTAGAGTTATTTCTATATGTTCTATTGGTATTTTATTCATGTATGCACTTAGTAGTTATTGAACATTGCCGATATGCCAGACATTATGCTAGATCCTGGCGATATAGCAATGAACATAATTTTGCACTCCAGTGGGGAAGACAGACAGACAAGTCTTAGCTCTTTGACTAACCTGAAAGCCTAACTTCCTGTTTATTTCATTTTTATTCTATCAGATGGATTCTGGTTCTAGATCAATTGTTGATTAGTTGTGTGATTTTGGATAAATCATTAACTTAAAAAATCTCAGTTTCTTCATTTATTAAATACTGGACAAATGAAGTCCAGTGCTTTTCATTTGGGTAAAATTCTACAATCTTTAGGACATAAAGAAAGAACTTTATTTATTAAAGTAATGCTACAGATTTATTCATTTCATGTTGGATTTATGCTCTTAATAAGAATCTGTCTAGAGCTTATTGTGTGCTAGCAGCTTAAATAAACTATAGCTAATGTGGCTTCATAATCAGATTGTGATAAATTTTGACACACACTCAATGCTGATTCATTTTTAATGGAATAATGATGGCTCCAATGTGTTGATCCCTGCTTGATAGGATCATCATTGGAATAAAAATATCAGTATCTCATTATATTGTTTTAACTATCTTGATTATACTTTGACTTACAATGAAAATGAAAAACCTTAAATTACCAAGTTCTTTTTTTAATTAGCCTAGTGTACATTAAAGATCATTTCTTTTCATTTTGGAGCTCTTCAGTGGGTATGTTTGAAATCTTGTTGTTTTATTACGATGGTGTCTTTATTAAATTGCTCTAGAAGCACAGGAAACAAGAGTCCTACTTTACTTTAAAGCTACTTAATATTAATATTTTATTTGGAAAATAAGAGTTATATAGGCTCTGAAGTCTTAGAATATTATGTTTTATTATGCATAGTAAAATGTTGATAGATGGGAAACTAGCTGAACATTCTTCAGGATATAATTTTAGGAGGCTTTTAATTCTCAGGCAATATCTTGGAATAAATCCCACATGCACATATCCCATCTCATGTCTCATATTCAGTTTTCCTCATGGTACTTCATGGGAAGGACCTATGTAATCCTTAGAACAAAGGAGTTAATGAAATATGATTGTTCTCAAGATGAAGGTCAAGTAATAGATGTCTAGATAGGTGCATGGGCAGCTTCTATGAAAGATATAGCTCAAGATGTCCTAAGTCAAATTTCTTTAAATTAGGCCCAAGTTTCAATAAAAAAGAAAGATATCTTGCCATTTGCAACTACGTAGATGGAACCAGAGGGTATTACACTAAGCAAAATTAGTCAAAGAAAGACAAATACCATATGACTTTACTCATATGAGGATTTTAAGATACAAAACAGATGAACATAAGGGAAGGGGAGCAAAAATTAAAAAAAAAAAAAACAGGGAGGGGGACAACACATAAGAGACTCTTAAATATGGAGAACAAACAGAGGGATGCTGGAGACGTTGTGGGAGGGGCGATGGGCTAAATGGATAAGGGGTATTAAGGAATCTACTCCTGAAATCATTGTTGCACTATATGCTAACTAACTTGGATATAAATTAGAAAAATAAATAAATAAAAATTAGGTCCAAGTTTTTAATGCTGCTAATTTGTTCACAGGACTTCTTCTAACCAAAATTGTATTAAAAATTTTTTTGGGGGGGGCACCATTTTTCATCCATAATAAATCTGTTTAGTTGTCTTCACTTTCCAGAGATTTAATTTGATCTCCCTAGTACATACCTAGTTTCTTTGTCATGTGTGACATTATTCTATAATCCTTGTTGGAAATTAATTTAATTTTTCTACTTCTGTGAAGTTCTACATTTTGAAACTGTACCACGGGAATTCCATTGAAATCAAATGTATCCTTCCTTCATGAATTTTTCCAGTCCCACCACCAGTGCCCTAATTACAAGTAAGTAACCACCATACTAGATTAACTGTACTGGCAGTGTTATAACTCACCTTTATCCCTCAGCTCACACTGAACCAGAAACAAAGACTCAAATAATTAGCTGGCAAAAAGTTGTAGACAGAAAAACTTGCAGAGTTTGCTCTTCTGTAAAAACACACAAAATTGGACCAGAAAGGGGGAGGAGGGATTATAAATATATCTTAGACTGCAGGAGTAAAGAAACTGGTGTACTTGAAGTAGGAGGGAGGAAAAAGAACCCACCTGAAGAAAGAAAATGGATTGGCAATTGAGTGGGTGATGACCTTTAGGGTTCAGCTTACTGACCGTTAATTATCGAAAGTCCCCAAATTCCCATGCTTCCCAACATCCATATCTCTGTTGTCCCTAGAGGGTGGGGAATTGGTGGAGAAATGGATTCATGTCTCAAGATTGGAGAGGGCAGAACCCATTAGACATGGCCCCCTGTGAACCAGAGTGCTGGTAAGCATGGCAACATCATTTCATATGCTGTTTCCTTAAATGGCCTTCGCCTTTCCCACCTTTGAGTTTTTGCTCCTGTCTCCTCAATCTATGATAACTTCCCTCCAGTGACTAGG
Organism: Panthera uncia; assembly: GCF_023721935.1. NCBI lineage: Eukaryota > Metazoa > Chordata > Mammalia > Carnivora > Felidae > Panthera > Panthera uncia. The sequence continues at coordinate 43,885,744 of NC_064816.1, forward strand.
GTCACACATCCATTTTCCCTGGACCATCCCAATTTATTCCTGTTCTATCAGCATACTTATTAATAGGATCCCCTTTCTCTTTGTTCTCTCTCCTACTGTCTAAGGATGAACAATAAATTGTTACCTTACATAAGGTTTGTTTTTATCTTTAAAATTGCCCACATTATTCAATGTAGAGTTTAATTACTACCTCTTTTAGGGAGGTTTTCCTAATTTCATAAGTTATCATTTCTCTCTTTTCTATGGCTTCTTAGCTATTCAAAGGGATATGATAATATTCTGCCTTTTTAAAATGGTAATTTGTAAGTATATCCTTTCTCTTTCTAGACTTGTAGAGACAGGACCACATTCTTCTTTGTAGTGTTATCCGTGATGATTTGTATGTAGATACCTAATATATATTTCTCAAATTATTTTCAAGTTATATGCAATTTCCAATATCATAATTTTTGAATGTGAAAATCCAGGGTTAGATTTTCTGTAAAATTAATATTGGAATTAAATAATATTACATGTGCAAATTACTTAGCACATTGTCTCACACATAGTTTCATAATTGGCAGCTATTTTATGGTTATATATAATATAATATTACATATAATGTTATATATAATTAATATATAAATAATATATAAAACCATATAAAATATATAATATAATAATTACATTATCATGATATATAACTATAATATATAATGTTATTATAGTTAATATACGTATTATAGTTATTATAAACTATTATAGTACATGATTATTTGATATTATATACTGATGAATTGGTTTCTCCTCTGCATTGCCATTGCATTTTGTCCATACATATAACATTTTTCATAGATTATTTGGATATTTGTCACATCTCGAGTACAAGATACACAGGACAAAGATAATGTTTCTAATAATTAAGGACAAATAGGTCACTTGCCACTAAGCCAATATCTATTCTGATTCCTAGTAGCAGACCTCCTTTAAAAATGGGCAGAGGTTTATTTTTATTTATTTATTTTTTTACTGTTTATTTTTGAGAGAGAGAGACAGAGTGTGAGTGGGGAGGGGCAGAGAGAGAAGGAGGCTCCAGGCTCTGAGCTACCAGTAGGGAGCACCATATGGGGCCTCAACCCAAGAAACGCAACATCATGACCTGAGCTGAAGTCAGATACTTAACCAACTGAACCACCCAGGCAGCCCTCCCAAAAAATGAGCAAAAGGTCTAAATATGCATTTCTTCAAAGAAGATATATGAATGAGGGCACCTGGATGGTTCAGTTGGTTAAGTGTCCAACTTCAGTTCAGGTCATGATCTCACAGTTTGTGAGTTTGAGCCCCACGTCAGACTCTGTGCTGACAGCTCACAGCCTGGAGCCTACTTCAGATTCTGTGTCTACCTCTCTTTCTACTCCTCTCCCACTAGCACTCTGTCTCTCTCTCAGAAATAAATAATAAACATTAAAAAAAAATTAAAAAGAAGAAATATGAATGGTCATAGTAATCACATGAAAAGATATCCAAAATCATTAGTAATTAGGGAAATTCAAATCAAAATCATAATAATACACTAGTTCACATCCACTAGGATGGCTAAAATAAAAAAGACATACAATAACAAGTGTTGATGAGGTTATAGAGAAAATGAAACTTGCATTTGTTGCTGGTGGGTGTGTAAAATGGTGGAGCTGCTTTGGGAAATAATTTACCAATTCCTTAAACAGTCAAATATAGAGTTATCATATAATTTAGAGTTCTACTACTAGGTATATTCCCAGGAGAAAAGAAAACATATCTACACAAAGACTGCATACAAACAAGCACAGAAGCGGTATTCACAGTAACCAGAAACCAAATATTCACCAACTGGTGAAAAGAGAAACAAAATGTGGTATATCCATATAATAGAATATTAGTAGTTTTAAAAAGGAATTCAGTACTGACACATGCTACAACATGAATGAACTCCAAAGACATTATCCTTTGTGGAAAAAAAAGGCACAAAAAATTCATTATATTATTATGTTATTCTATACTTATGAAATGTTCAGAAAAGGCAAACATACAGAGATAGAAAGTAGAATAGTAATTAATTACGGTCTGATTAGGAATGCAGGGTAACTGTAAATGGGCATAAGGCAATGGAAATGTCCTAAAACTAGACTGCAGTGATAATTCTATAACTGCAAATATGCTAAAATTCATTGACTTGTACACTAAAAATGGGTGTATTGGTATGTAAACTATACTTCAATAAAGCTGTTTAACAGAAATTGAACTGACAACCTTCTGAATTGCAGAATAGTAATGCAGAAAACCTAGATGTATCTCTAACTTGCCAATCACCCTTTGCCTCAGTATCCTAGTCTGAGGGTATTCTCCTTCCCTTTAATTAGGAAGAAAGGCCAGAGAGACAAGACAGATATAATATACCTTTGGTGATTAAAAAAGGGGAGGGGAAAATGTGATGTGAACTAGAGAGAACTAAGGAGCCCTGACTTCCATTACTGACTATCAAGCAATAACTGGCTATATAAGCAAAGACAAATCACGCCCTCACGGGCGTTCAGCTCTCTCATCTTTAAAATGAAAGCCTAGTGTACCTGGTTTGTGATGTTTATCCATTCAAATGCTGCACAAGGGGCTGGCCCAGGTAGCCACAGCCAATAGGAATATAGGTAGACAGATAACTGAGTCTGAGGCAATCAGACTCCTCTAGAGATTTTGGCTTTGGGACTCTAGGCCAGTAACAATGTGAAGTTAGGAAAAGTCATGTCAGCTCTTGCCGTTAGTCCAGTGTTTTGGACCACTGATAATCTGAGGAATGCCAGAAGAAAATAATCCATAGCAATAGCAAGAAAATGAAGTAAATCTGAAGCACAGGCAATTTTGAGAGGTGATAGCAAAGGCAGACCTAGTTTCTGCCATCTTTCTGGTTCCTATGAAGTCACGTCTGTGTCCTAAAATTGGATTCCATGAAACCTCTTCAAATCCTTATATAATGTCCAATTCTCTTGCTCTAATGTGAGTGGCCCCTGTTCCTAGCAATCTAGAGAATCCTGTCTACGGGAGAGGTCATTGCGCTGATTTCTACAGTGTTTCCCAGCTCTTGTACTTTCTTTAGACTTGATGCTACCTCCCAGCTTATTCTTGGCACACTAGCCCAGAATTGAGGCAATGACTTCCTCACAGATGAGTTGTTAATTTCCCCATAAAAGCCACTTTCTTCTCAATGAAATCACCTTTGAATTGACCAAACCAAAATATGCAAGGCTGAAACTTACATTTGTATGTGTCAAAATTAATGTACTTTACAGATGAGTTAATTTTTTTTAATTACACTCTTAAAAGTTTTGGTTAATGGCACCACTGAAATAGCAGTGTTCCTAATTTTCAAATCATGCAAACAATATCATTCATTACCATGAACAAAAGCGAATTTCTAAATGAGAGCTGAGGAAGATGTCTTCTGGTATGCCAAATAAATATTTGGGAATAACTATGGGGTGAGTCTAATATAATTGTGAGGCCATTCCACCTCATTTCAACCCAGATATTTTAACATAAGCATGATTTAAAAATTAAGGCAACCAAGGCAAAGTGTGGGATTCTGTGGTCTACAATTGTTAGCAAAAACATCCTCAGCAGATTCAGCAGATACTCATTTAAAAGTCACTCCTTCCATCTGAGCCACCTCTATTCTCTTGCTCTCCATAGTTTCTAATCTTTAAAATTGTGTAATAGCTCCCAAGACGGGAGGTCAGACTTTAGTTATTTAAATCCAACTATACCATTCGGCTTCACTCCTACTTCGTAGAAAGGCTTTTTTCAATGGCAGGCAAATGCAAATCACCATATTATCCCATTTAACTGGGCCTAAATGATTTTATGTGCCTTCCAAAGAAGGAGCTAATATGTCCCATGAATAAAACAATCAAAGTTTAAAGCCTCCAGTCTGTTTTCTCACCAGACCACCCACTCTGACCTTATGGTAAGGCTGGAAATAGGAAATCAGACATTTTAACTAATCACACAGAACCCATGAAATATCTTTACCATCCTGTTGAGTCATGAGAATACAGAACTACTACAGGTCTTTGATGGATATCACAGAAAAATACTTAGAACACAGCACACTGCAAACTTGGTATCAATTACCCATTTAGCAAAAGTTTACTTATGCTTTGGAGGAGTGGTTCTCAACCATTCAAGATTTGTTCCCTCAGGGGCATCTGGCAATGTCTGGGGACAACCTGGAGGGGGAAGGGTACTATTGTTATCTGCTGAGTAGAGAATGGGGATGCTGTTGAATATCCTAGGTCGAAATTTTGGTTCAGATGTTAAGAGTGATGCCACACATGTACACGCATGCACACACATGCACACACACGTGCACAAGCACCCAACACACACACACCAAGAGAGTATGAAAAGGTTTATTGCTCACATAATGAAACTGCTTGGAGAATGCAGGGCAGGTTCCCAAGCCAGTTAGAAAATGGTGTGGGTTTTTATTGTAGTCAGGAGGTGAAGCTAGGGTAAGGATTCCCATCCACAGGTCCCGGTTTGACTGATTTGAACTTCCCTGCTGGAGCCAAGGGAAGGAACATCCTAGTTCTCTTAGGGCTTGTTCAGACATGAGACAAAAGGGCAATGAGGAATGGTGGGGCTTGAAGGTTGTCACTGGTCAACCATCAAAAATGGAATCGGACTCTTTATTACATCCAGCAATACAGGATAGACCCCACAACATCCAGGCTTGAATTTCAATAATGTTGGGGTTGAGAA